>NC_060184.1:10309546-10387046 GCF_021184085.1 Oncorhynchus gorbuscha
TCTCTCCACCCCCCTCTCTCTCTCCATATCTCTCTCTCCATATCTCTCTCTCCATATCTCTCTCCACCCCCCTCTCTCTCCATATCTCTCTCTCCATATCTCTCTCTCCACCCCCTCTCTCTCCATATCTCTCTCTCCATATCTCTCTCTCCACTACTACCTCTCTCTCCATATCTCTCTCTCCATATCTCTCTCTCCATATCTCTCTCGCTCTGGATAAGAGCGTCTGCTAAATGACTTAAATGTTAAATGTAAATGTTAATCCCTCTCTCTCCATATCTCTCTCTCCACCCCCCTCTCCCTCATATCTCTCTCTCCATATCTCTCTCTCCACCCCCTCTCTCCCATCATATCTCTCTCTCTCCATATCTCTCTCTCCAACCCCCCACCCCCTCTCTCCATATCTCTCTCTCCATATCTCTCTCTCCAAATCTCTCTCTCCATATCTCTCTCTCCATATCTCTCTCTCCACCCCCCCTATCTCTCCATATCTCTCTCTCCATATCTCTCTCTCCACCCCCCATATCTCTCTCCATATCTCTCTCCACCCCCCTCTCCGTCTCTCTCCCATATCTCTCTCTCCATACCTCTCTCTCCATATCTCTCTCCACCCCCACCTCTCTCTCCATATCTCTCTCTCCATATCTCTCTCTCCTCCATCTCTCTCTCCATATCTCTCCCATACCTCTCTCTCCATATCTCTCTCTCCATATCTCTCTCTCCATACCTCTCTCTCCATATCTCTCTTTCCATATCTCTCTCTCCACCCCCACCTCTCTCTCCATATCTCTCTCTCCATATCTCTCTCTCCATATCTCTCTCTCCATATCTCTCTCTCCATATCTCTCTCTCCATATCTCTCTCTCCACTCCCCCCCTCTCTCTCTCTCCATATCTCTCTCCCCACACCCCCTCTCTCTCCATATCTCTCTCCACCCCTTCTCTCTCCATATCTCTCTCTCCATATCTCTCTCTCCACCCCCTTCTCTCTCCATATCTCTCTCTACACCCCCTCTCTCTCCATATCTCTCTCTCCACCCCCTCTCTCTCTCCATATCTCTCTCTCCACCCCCTCTCTCTCCATATCTCTCTCCCATATCTCTCTCTCCACCCCCTCTCTCTCCATATCTCTCTCTCCATATCTCTCTCTCCACATCTCTCTCTCCATATCTCTCCACCCCCTCTCTCTCCATATCTCTCTCTCCACCCCCTCTCTCTCCATATCTCCCCCCTCTCTCTCCATATCTCTCTCTCCACCCCCCTCTCTCTCCATATCTCTCTCTCCACCCCCCTCTCTCTCCATATCTCTCTCTCCACCCCCACCTCTCTCACCATATCTCTCTCTCCACCCCCACCTCTCTCTCCATATCTCTCTCTCCACCCCCACCTCTCTCCCATATCTCTCTCTCCACCCCCCTCTCTCTCCATATCTCTCTCTCCATATCTCTCTCTCCATATCTCTATCCACCCCCTCTCTCTCCATATCTCTCTCTCCATATCTCTCTCTCCACCCCCCCTCTCTCTCCATATCTCTTTCTCCATAACTCTCTCTCCACTACTCCCTCTCTCTCCATATCTCTCTCTCCATATCTCTCTCTCCATATCTCTCTCGCTCTGGATAAGAGCGTCTGCTAAATGACTTAAATGTTAAATGTAAATGTTAATCCCTCTCTCTCCATATCTCTCTCTCCACCCCCCCTCTCTCCTCATATCTCTCTCTCCATATCTCTCTCTCCACCCCCCTCTCTCTCCATATCTCTCTCTCCATATCTCTCTCTCCACCCCCTCTCCATATCTCTCTCTCCATATCTCTCCCCAACCCCCCTCTCTCTCCATATCTCTCTCTCCATATCTCTCTCTCAAATCTCTCTCTCCACCCCCCTCTCTCCATATCTCTCTCTCCATATCTCTCTCTCATATCTCTCTCTCCACCCCCCTCTCTCCATATCTCTCTCTCCATATCTCTCTCCATATCTCTCTCTCCACCCCCCTCTCTCCATATCTCTCTCTCCACCCCCTCTCTCTCCATATCTCTCTCTCCATATCCTCTCTCCATATCTCTCTCTCCATATCTCTCTCTCCATATCTCTCTCCACCCCACCTCTCTCCCATATCTCTCTCTCCACCCCCCACCTCTCTCCCATATCTCTCTCTCCATATCTCTCTCTCCATATCTCTCCCACCCTCTCTCTCTCCATATCTCTCTCTCCACCCCCTCTCTCTCCATATCTCTCTCTCCCATATTGATCTCTCCACCCCCCCCTCTCTCTCCATATCTCTCTCCCACCCCCACCTCTCTCTCACATATCTCTCTCTCCACCCCCACCTCTCTCTCCATATCTCTCTCTCCACCCCCCTCTCTCTCTCCAACATCTCTCTCTCCACCCCCACCTCTCTCTCCATATCTCTCTCTCCAGTCCACCTCTCTCTCCATATCTCTCTCTTCACCCCACCTCTCTCTCCATATCTCTCTCTCCACCCCCTCTCTCTCTCCATATCTCTCTCTCCCATATCTCTCTCTCCATATCTCTCCCACCCCCCTCTCTCTCCATATCTCTCTCTCCATATCTCTCTCTCCACCCCCTCTCTCTCCATATCTCTTTCTCCATATCTCTTTCTCCACTACTCCCTCTCTCTCATATCTCTCTCTCCATTCTATCCTCTCTCCATTCTCTCTCCACCCTCTCTCTCCATATCTCTCTCTCCATACCTCTCTCCATATCCTCTCTCTCCATATCTCTCTCTCCATCACCCCCACCTCTCTCTCCATATCTCTCTGGCCATATCCCTCTTTCTCCAAATCTCCTCCACCCCCTATCTCTCCATATCTCTCTCTCCATCCCCCCTCTCTCTCCATATCTCCCCCTCTCTCTCCATATCTCTCTCTCCACCCCCTCTCTCCATATCTCTCTCTCCACCCCCACCTCTCTCACCATATCTCTCTCTCTCCACCCCCACCTCTCTCTCATATCTCTCTCTCCCCCCCACCTCTCTCTCCATATCTCTCTCTCCACCCCCTCTCTCTCTCCATATCTCTCTCCATATCTCTCTCTCCATATCTCTCTCCACCCCCCCCCTCTCTCTCCATATCTCTCTCTCCATATCTCTCTCTCCACCACCCCTCTCTCTCCATATCTCTCTCTCCATATCTCTCTCTCCACTACTCCCTCTCTCTCCATATCTCTCTCTCCATATCTCTCTCTCCATATCTCTCTCGCTCTGGATAAGAGCGTCTGCTAAATGACTTAAATGTTAAATGTAAATGTTAATCCCTCTCTCTCCATATCTCTCTCTCCACCCCCCTCTCTCCTCATATCTCTCTCTCCATATCTCTCTCTCCAACCCCCCCTCTCTCTCCATATCTCTCTCTCCATATCTCTCTCTCCAAATCTCTCTCTCCATATCTCTCTCTCCATATCTCTCTCTCCATATCTCTCTCTCCATATCTCTCTCACCCCCTATCTCTCCATATCTCTCCTCCACCCCCCCCTCTCCTCATATCTCTCTCTCCATATCTCTCTCTCCAACCCCCCTCTCTCTCCATATCTCTCTCTCCATATCTCTCTCTCCATTTCTCTCTCTCAACCCCCTCTCTCTCCATATCTCTCTCTCCATATCTCTCTCCATATCTCTCTCTCCACCCCCTCTCTCCATATCTCTCTCTCCACCCCCCTCTCTCTCCATATCTCTCTCTCCACCCCCCTCTCTTCATATCTCTCTCTCCATATCTCTCTCCATATCTCTCTCTCCACCCCCCTCTCTCTCCATATCTCTCTCTCCACCCCCTCCTCCATATCTCTCTCTCCATATCTCTCTCCCATATCTCTCTCTCCATACCTCTCTCTCCATATCTCTCTTTCCATATCTCTCTCTCCACCCCCACCTCTCTCTCCATATCTCTCTCCATATCTCTCTCTCCATATCTCTCTCTCCATATCTCTCTCTCCACCCCCTCCTCTCTCTCCATATCTCTCTCTCCATATCTCTCTCTCCATATCTCTCTCTCCATACCTCTCTCTCCATATCTCTCTTTCCATATCTCTCTCTCCACCCCCACCTCTCTCTCCATATCTCTCTCCATATCTCTCCATATCTCTCTTTCCATATCTCTCTCTCCACCCCCACTCTCTCCATATCTCTCTCACCATCTCTCTCTCCATATCTCTCTCTCCATATCTCTCTCTCCAC
Source organism: Oncorhynchus gorbuscha (assembly GCF_021184085.1). Taxonomy (NCBI): domain Eukaryota; kingdom Metazoa; phylum Chordata; class Actinopteri; order Salmoniformes; family Salmonidae; genus Oncorhynchus; species Oncorhynchus gorbuscha. Next base: position 10,313,734 of record NC_060184.1, read on the forward strand.
CCCCACCTCTCTCTCATATCTCTCTCTCCATATCTCTTTCTCCATATCTCTCCACCCCCTCTCCTCCATATCTCTCTCTCCACCCCCCTCTCTCTCCATATCTCCCTCCCACCCCTCTCTCTCCATATCTCTCTCTCCAGGGGAGGGAAAACAGACACATAGAGAGCTACAAAGGGCTAATGCATATCTCTCTCCACCCCCACCTCTCTCTCCATATCTCTCTCTCCACCCCCTCTCTCCATATCTCTCTCTCCACCCCACTCTCTCCATATCTCTCTCTCCAAGATCTCTCTCTCCATATCTCTCTCTCCAGTATCTCTCTCTCCATATCTCTCTCTCCATATCTCTCTCTCCACCCCTATCTCTCTCCATATCTCTCTCTCCATATCTCTCTCTCCATATCTCTCTTGCTCCATATCTCTCTCTCCACCCCCTCTCTCTCTCATATCTCTCTCTCCAAATCCCTCTCTCTCCATAGCTCCATAGCTCTCTCTCCATATCTCTCTCTCCAATCTCCCTAAATCTCTCTCCATATCTCTCCACCTCTCTCTCCATATCTCTCTCTCCACCCCCTCTCTCTCCATATCTCTCTCTCTCCTCTCTCTCCATATCTCTCTCTCACCCCCACCTCCTCTCCATATCTCTCTCTCCATGATCTCTCTCTCCATATCTCTCTCCCATACACTAAATATCTCTCTCTCCATATCTCTCTCTCATATCTCTTAGCTAGCTGGCATAAACTCTCTCCATATCTCTCTCTCCATATCTCTCTCTCCACCCCCCACCTCTCTCTCCATATCTCTTCTGATATCTCTCTCTCCATATCTCTCTCTCCTCCACCCCCTCTCTCTCTCCCATATCTCTCTCCACCCCACCTCTCTCTCCATATCTCTCTCTCCACCCCCACCTCTCTCCATATCTCTCTCTCCACCCCCACCTCAGTCTCCATATCTCTCTCCACCCCCACCTCTCTCTCCATATCTCTCTCCCATATCTCTCTCTCCATATCTCTCCCCATATCTCTCTCCATATCTCTCTCTCTCTCTCTCCATATCTCTCTCTCCACCCCCTCTCTCTCTCTCCATATCTCTCTCTCCACCCCCCCCTCTCTCTCCATATCTCTCTCTCCACCCCCTCTCTCTCCATATCTCTCTCTCCACCCCCTCCATATCTCTCTCCATATCTCTCTCTCCACCCCCTCTCTCTCCATATCTCTCTCTCCATATCTCTCTCTCCATATCTCTCTCCACCCCCTCTCTCTCTCCATATCTCTCTCCACCCCCACCTCTCTCTCCATATCTCTCTCTCCCCCCCACCTCTCTCTCCATATCTCTCTCTCCATATCTCTCTCCTCCATATCTCTCTCTCCATATCTCTCTCTCCATATCTCTCTCCACCCCTCTCTCCATATCTCTCTCTCCATATCTCTCTCTCCATGTCTCTCTCTCCATATCTCTCTCTCCACCCCCTCTCTCTCCATATCTCTCTCCATATCTCTCTCTCCATATCTCTCTCTCCACCCCCTCTCTCTCTCCATATCTCTCTCTCCATAATCTCTCTCTCCATATCTCTCTCTCCATTTCTCTCTCTCAACCCCTCTCTCTCCCATATCTCTCTCTCCATATCTCTCTCCATATCTCTCTCTCCACCCCCCTCTCTCTCCATATCTCTCTCTCCACCCCCCTCTCTCTCCATATCTCTCTCTCCACCCCCCCTCTCTCCATATCTCTCTCCATATCTCTCTCTCCATATCTCTCTCTCCATATCTCTCTCTCCATATCTCTCTCCACCCCCACCTCTCTCTCCATATCTCTCTCTCCACCCACACCTCTCTCTCCATATCTCTCTCTCCACCCCCACCTCTCTCCCCATATCTCTCTCTCCACCCCCACCTCTCTCTCCATATCTCTCTCTCCACCCCCTCTCTCTCCATATCTCTCTCTCCACCCCCTCTCTCTCCATACCTCTCTCTCCATATCTCTCTCTCCATATCTCTCTCTCATATCCTCTCTCCATATCTCTCTCTCCATATCTCTCTCTCCACCCCATCTCTCTCTCCATATCTCTCTCTCCATACCTCTCTCTCCATATCTCTCTCTCCATATCTCTCTCTCCATATCTCTCTCTCTCCATATCTCTCTCTCCATATCTCTCTCTCCACCCCCTCTCTCTCCATATCTCTCTCTCCACCCCCTCTCTCTCCATATCTCTCTCTCCATATCTCTCTCTCCATATCTCTCTCCCATATCTCTCTCTCCACCCCACCTCTCTCTCCATATCTCTCTCTCCATATCTCTCTCCCATATCTCTCTCCCATATCCCCCCTCTCTCCATATCTCTCTCTCCACCTCCACTCTCCATATCTCTCTCTCACCCCTCCATCTCTCTCTCCCATATCTCTCTCTCCACCCCCTCTCTCTCCATATCTCTCTCCACCCCCTCTCTCTCCATATCTCTCTCTCCTCCATATCTCTCCATATCTCTCTCTCATATCTCTCTCTCCACCCCACCTCTCTCTCCATATCTCTCTCTCCACCCCCACCTCTCTCTCCATATCTCTCTCTCCACCCCCACCTCTCTCTCCTCCAAGTGAGCTACAGAAGGACCATATCTCTCTCTCCACCCCCCACCTCTCTCTCCATATCTCTCTCTCCATATCTCTCTCTCCACCCCCACCTCTCTATCCTCTCTCTCCATATCTCTCTCTCCATATCTCTCTCTCCATATCTCTCTCTCCATATCTCTCTCTCCATATCTCTCTCTCCATCTCTCTCTCCACCCCCTCTCTCTCCATATCTCTCTCTCCATATCTCTCTCTCCACCCCCCTCTCTCTCCATATCTCTCTCTCCACCCCCCTCTCTCTCCATATCTCTCTCTCCACCCCCCTCTCTCTCCATATCTCTCTCTCCATATCTCTCTCCCATATCTCTCTCTCCATATCTCTCTCTCCATATCTCTCTCTCCACCCCCCTCTCTCCATATCTCTCTCCCACCCCCTCTCTCTCCATATCTCTCTCTCCATATCTCTCTCTCCTCTCTCCATATCTCTCTCCATATCCTCTCTCTCCATATCTCTCTCTCCACCCCCCTCTCTCCATATCTCTCTCTCCACCCCCCTCTCTCCCATATCTCTCTCTCCACCCCCACCTCTCTCTCCATATCTCTCTCTCCATATCCCTCTCTCTCCATATCTCTCTCTCCATATCTCTCTCTCCATATCTCTCTCCACCCCCCCTCTCTCTCCATATCTCTCTCTCCATATCTCTCTCTCCACCCCCTCTCTCCCATATCTCTCTCTCCACCCTCCCTCTCTCTCCATATCTCTCTCTCCACCCCCACCTCTCTCTCCATATCTCTCTCCATATCTCTCTCTCCATATCTCTCTCTCCACCATCTCTCTCTCCATATCTCTCTCTCCACCCCCTCTCTCTCCATATCTCTCTCTCCACCCCCACCTCTCTCTCCATATCTCTCTCTCCACCCCCACTCTCTCTCCATATCTCTCTCCCACCCCCTCTCTCTCCCATATCTCTCTCTCCATATCTCTCTCTCCATATCTCTCTCCCACCCCCTCTCTCTCCATATCTCTCTCTCCATATCTCTCTCTCCACCCCCCTCTCTCCATATCTCTCTCTCCATATCTCTCTCTCCACTCTCTCTCTCCATATCTCTCTCCCATATCTCTCTCTCCATATCCTCTCCTCTCCCCATATCTCTCTCCACCCCCACCTCTCTCTCCATATCTCTCTCTCACCCCACCTCTCTCTCCATCTCTCTCCATATCCCACCCCCTCTCTCTCCATATCTCTCTCTCCATATCTCTCTCTCCATATCTCTCTCTCCATATCTCTCTCTCCATATCTCTCTCTCCACCCCCACCTCTCTCTCCATATCTCTCTCTCCATATCTCTCTCTCCATATCTCTCTCTCCATATCTCTCTCTCCATCTCTCTCTCCATATCTCTCTCTCCATATCTCTCTCTCCACCCCCATCTCTCTCTCTCTCCATATCTCTCTCTCCACCCCCCTCTCTCCATATCTCTCTCTCCATATCTCTCTCCATATCTCTCTCTCCATATCTCTCTCTCCATATCTCTCTCCACCCCCACCTCTCTCTCCATATCTCTCTCTCCATATCTCTCTCCTCTCTCTCCATATCTCTCTCTCCATATCTCTCTCCATATCTCTCTCTCCATATCTCTCTCTCCACCCCCCACCTCTCTCTCCATATCTCTCTCTCCACCCCTCTCTCTCCATATCTCTCTCTCCATATCTCTCTCTCCATATCTCTCTCTCCACCCCCCTCTCTCCATATCTCTCTCTCCATATCTCTCTCTCCATATCTCTCTCTCCATATCTCCCCACCTCTCTCTCATATCTCTCTCTCCATATCTCTCTCTCCACCCCCCTCTCTCTCCATATCTCTCTCTCCACCCCCTCTCTCTCCATATCTCTCCACCCCCTCTCTCCCATATCTCTCTCTCCATATCCTCTCTCCCATATCTCTCTCTCCATATCTCTCTCTCCACCCCTCTCTCACCATATCTCTCTCTCCATATCTCTCTCTCCACCTCTCTCTCCATATCTCTCCTCCACCCCCACCTCTCTCTCCATATCTCTCTCTCCATATCCCCCCCTCTCTCTCCATATCTCTCTCTCCACCCCTCTCTCTCCCATATCTCTCTCTCCATATCTCTCTCTCCATATCTCTCTCTCACCCCCCCACCTCTCTCCCATATCTCTCTCTCCACCCCCCCTCTCTCCATATCTCTCTCTCCACCCCCCTCCATATCTCTCTCCATATCTCTCTCTCCATATCTCTCTCTCCCGTATCTCCATATCTCTCTCTCCATATCTCTCTCTCCATATCTCTCTCCATATCTCTCTCCATATCTCTCTCTCCACCCCCTCTCTCTCCATATCTCTCTCTCCACCCCTCTCTCTCCATATCTCTCTCTCCATATCTCTCTCTCCAATCTCCTCCCATATCTCTCTCTCCATATCTCTCTCTCCACCCCTCCTCTCTCTCTCCATATCTCTCTCTCCACCCCTCTCTCTCTCATATCTCTCTCTCCATATCTCTCTCTCCACCCCCACTCCTCTCTCTCCATATCTCTCTCTCCACCCCCACTCTCTCCATATCTCTCTCCCCCATCTCTCTCCATATCTCTCTCCATCTCTCTCTCCATATCTCTCTCTCCATATCTCTCTCTCCATATCTCTCTCTCCATATCTCTCTCTCCACCCCCTCTCTCTCCATATCTCTCTCCATATCTCTCTCCCACCCCCTCTCTCCATATCTCTCTCACCCCCTCTCTCTCCATATCTCTCTCTCCACCCCCTCTCTCTCATATCTCTCTCTCCATATCTCTCTCTCCCCCATCTCTCTCTCCATATCTCTCTCCACCCCCCACCTCTCTCTCCATATCTCTCTCTCCACCCCCACCTCTCTCTCCATATCTCTCTCCCATATCTCTCTCCCATATCTCTCTCCCCCTCTCTCTCCATATCTCTCTCTCCACCCCTCTCTCTCCATATCTCCCCCTCTCTCTCCATATCTCTCTCCTCCCCCCACCTCTCTCTCCATATCTCTCTCTCCACCCCCACTCTCTCTCCATATCTCTCTCTCCACCCCCCTCTCTCTCCATATCTCTCTCTCCACCCCTCTCTCTCCATATCTCATCTCTCCATCTCTCTCTCCACCCCCTCTCTCTCCATATCTCTCTCTCCACCCCCTCTCTCTCCATATCTCTCTCTCCACCCCCACCTCTCTCTCCATATCTCTCTCTCACCCCCACCTCTCTCTCCATATCTCTCTCTCCACCCCCACCTCTCTCTCCATATCTCTCTCTCCATATCTCTCTCTCCATATCTCTCTCCACCCCTCTCTCTCCATATCTCTCTCTCCATATCTCTCTCTCCACCCCCTCTCTCTCTCCCATATCTCTCTCTCCATATCTCTCTCTCCATATCTCTCTCTCCATATCTCTCTCTCCTCTCTCTCTCCATATCTCTCTCCCACCCCCCACCTCTCTCTCCATATCTCTCTCTCCATATCTCTCTCTCCACCCCCACCTCTCTCCATATCTCTCTCTCCATATCTCTCTCTCCACCCCCTCTCTCCCATATCTCTCTCCCATATCTCTCTCTCCACCCCCCCTCTCTCTCCATATCTCTCTCTCTCCATATCTCTCTCTCCACCCCCTCTCTCTCCATATCTCTCTCTCCACCCCCACCTCTCTCTCCATATCTCTATCTCTCTCCACCCCCACCTCTCTCTCCATATCTCTCTCTCCACCCCCCTCTCTCTCTCCCATATCTCTCTCTATCCATATCTCTCTCTCTCTCTCTCCACCCCACTCTCTCTCTCTCCATATCTCTCTCTCCACCCCCACCTCTCTCTCCATATCTCTCTCCCACCCCCACCTCTCTCTCCATATCTCTCTCTCCACCCCCACCTCTCTCTCCATATCTCTCTCTCCACCCCCACCTCTCTCTCCATATCTCTCTCTCCACCCCCCTCTCTCCATACCTCTCTCCCATATCTCTCTCTCCACCCCCTCTCTCTCCATATCTCTCTCTCCATATCTCTCTCTCCACCCCCATCTCTCTCTCTCCATATCTCTCTCTCCATATCTCTCTCCCATATCTCTCTCTCCATATCTCTCTCTCATATGTCTCTCTCCATATCTCTCTCTCCATATCTCTCTCTCCATATCTCTCTCCATCTCTCTCTCCATATCTCTCTCTCCATATCTCTCTCTCCAAATCTCTCCATCTCTCTCTCCATATCTCTCTCTCCACCCCCTCTCTCTCCATATCTCTCTCTCCACCCTCTCCATATCTCTCTCTCCATATCTCTCTCTCCACCCCCACTCTCTCTCCATATCTCTCTCTCCATATCTCTCCTCTCCACCCCCTCTCTCTCCATATCTCTCCTCTCTCCCCACCTCTCTCTCCATATCTCTCTCCCACCCCCCTCTCTCCATATCTCTCTCTCCACCCCCTCTCCATATCTCTCTCTCCATATCTCTCTCTCCATATCTCTCTCTCCATATCTCTCTCCATATCTCTCTCTCCCCCCCTCTCTCTCTCCATACCTCTCTCCACCCCTCTCTCTCTCCATATCTCTCTCTCCACCCCCACCTCTCCTCCATCTCTCTCTCCATATCTCTCTCTCCATATCTCTCTCCACTCTCCCACCTCTCTCTCCATATCTCTCTCTCCATATCTCTCTCTCCATATCTCTCTCTCCATATCTCTCTCCACCCCCTCCTCCATATCTCTCTCTCCACCCCCTCTCTCTCCATATCTCTCTCTCCACCCCCCTCTCTCTCCATATCTCTCTCTCCACCCCCTCCATATCTCTCCATATCTCTCTCTCCATATCTCTCTCTCCACCCCCCATATCCTCTCTCTCCATATCTCTCTCTCCATATCTCTCTCTCCACCCCCACTCTCTCCATATCTCTCTCCACCCCCACCTCTCTCTCCATATCTCCACCCCCTCTCTCTCTCCATATCTCTCTCTCCACCCCCCTCTCTCTCCATATCTCTCTCTCCATATCTCTCCTCCACCCTCTCTCTCCATATCTCTCTCTCCCCCCCCCCACTCTCTCTCCATATCTCTCTCCACCCCACCTCTCTCTCCATATCTCTCTCTCCACCCCCACCTCTCTCTCCATATCTCTCTCTCCACCTCTCTCTCCATATCTCTCTCTCCCCCTCTCTCTCCATATCTCTCTCTCCATATCTCTCTCTCCACCCCCCTCTCTCTCCATATCTCTCTCCATATCTCTCTCTCCATATCCTCTCTCTCCATATCTCTCTCTCCACCCATCTCTCTCTCCATATCTCTCTCTCCATATCTCTCTCTCCATATCTCTCTCTCCACCCCCCTCTCTCTCCATATCTCTCTCTCCACCCCCCCTCTCTCTCCATCTCTCTCTCCTCCCCCTCTCTCTCCATATCTCTCTCTCCATATCTCTCTCTCCCCATATCTCTCTCCACCCCTCTCTCTCCACCTCTCTCCATATCTCTCTCTCCACCCCCTCTCTCTCCATATCTCTCTCCCATATCTCTCTCTCCATATCTCTCTCTCTCTCATATCCTCTCTCCATATCTCTCTCACCCCCCCTCTCTCTCCATATCTCTCTCTATCTCTCTCTCCACCCCCCACCTCTCTCTCCATATCTCTCTCTCCATATCTCTCTCCACCCCCTCTCTCTCCATATCTCTCTCTCCCCCCATATCTCTCTCTCCATACCTCTCTCTCTCCATATCTCTCTCTCCACCCCCACCTCTCTCTCCATATCTCTCTCTCCATATCTCTCTCTCCATATCTCTCCACCCCTCTCTCTCCATATCTCTCTCTCCACCCCCCCTCTCTCCATATCTCCTCTCTCCATATCTCTCTCTCCACCCCCCCTCTCTCTCCATATCTCTCTCTCCACCCCCCTCCTCTCTCTCCATATCTCTCTCTCCACCCCCCTCTCTCTCCATATCTCTCTCTCCACCCTCTCTCTCCACCCCCTCTCCATCTCTCTCCATATCTCTCTCTCATATCTCTCTCTCCACCCCTCTCTCCATATCTCTCTCTCCACCCCCACCTCTCTCTCCATATCTCTCTCTCCACCCCCACCTCTCTCTCCATATCTCTCTCTCCACCCCCTCTCTCCACCTCTCTCTCCATATCTCTCTCTCCACCCCCCACCTCTCTCTCCATATCTCTCTCTCCACCCCCTCTCTCTCCATATCTCTCTCTCCATATCTCTCTCTCCACCCCCCTCTCTCTCCATATCTCTCTCTCCATATCTCTCTCTCCACCCCCTCTCTCCCATATCTCTCTCCATATCTCTCTCTCCATATCTCTCTCTCCATATCTCTCTCTCCACCCCCTCTCTCTCCATATCTCTCTCTCCACCCCCACCATCTCTCTCCATATCTCTCTCTCCACCCCCTCTCTCTCCATATCTCTCTCTCCATATCTCTCTCTCCACCCCCCTCTCTCTCATATCTCTCTCTCCCATCTCTCTCTCCATATCTCTCTCCACCCCACCTCTCTCTCTCCATATCTCTCTCTCCACCCCCTCTCTCTCCATATCTCTCTCTCCACCCCCATTCTCTCTCTCCATATCTCTCTCTCCACCCCCACCTCTCTCTCCATATCTCTCTCTCCACCCCCACCTCTCTCTCCATATCTCTCTCTCCACCCCCTCCCACCATATCTCTCTCTCCATATCTCTCTCTCTCTCCTCCACCTCTCTCTCCATATCTCTCTCTCCATATCTCTCTCCATATCTCTCTCTCCACCTCTCTCTCTCCATATCTCTCTCTCCATATCTCTCTCCATACCTCTCTCCATATCTCTCTCCACCCCCTCTCTCCATATCTCTCTCCCACCCCCACCTCTCTCTCCATATCTCTCTCCATATCTCTCTCTCTCACCCCCCCCTCTCTCTCCATATCTCTCTCTCCACCCCTCTTCTCCATCTCTCCACCCCCCTCTCTCCATATCTCTCTCTCCACCCCCCACCTCTCTCTCCATATCTCTCTCTCCACCCCCACCTCTCTCTCCATATCTCTCTCCACCCCCCTCTCTCCATATCTCTCTCCACCCCCTCTCTCCATATCTCCCCCTCTCTCCATATCTCTCTCTCCACCCCCCACCTCTCTCTCTCATATCTCTCTCCACCCCTCCTCCCACCTCTCTCTCCATATCTCTCTCTCCACCCCCACCTCTCTCCCATCTCCATCTCTCTCTCCACCCCCACCTCTCTCTCCATATCTCTCTCTCCACCCCCACCTCTCTCTCCATATCTCTCTCTCCACCCCTCTCTCTCCATATCTCTCTCTCCATATCTCTCTCTCCACCCCCTCTCTCTCCATATCTCTCTCTCCACCCCTCTCCCCCATATCTCTCTCCATATCTCTCTCTCCACCTCTCTCTCCATATCTCCTCTCCATACCCTCTCTCTCCATATCTCTCTCTCCACCCCCTCTCTCTCCATATCTCTCTCTCCACCCCTCTCTCTCCATATCTCTCCCATATCTCTCTCTCCATATCTCTCTCTCCATATCTCTCTCTCCACCCCACTCTCTCTCCATATCTCTCTCTCCACCCCCACCTCTCTCTCTCTCCATATCTCTCTCCACCCCCTCTCTCTCTCCATATCTCTCTCTCCACCCCCTCTCTCTCCATATCTCTCTCTCCACCCCCTCCTCTCTCTCTCCATATCTCTCTCTCCATATCTCTCTCTCCATATCTCCTCCACCCCATCTCTCTCCATATCTCTCTCTCCACCCCCTCTCTCTCCATATCTCTCTCTCCACCCCCCCCTCTCTCTCCATATCTCTCTCCACCCCCTCTCTCCCATATCTCTCTCTCCATATCTCTCTCTCCATATCTCTCTCTCCATATCTCTCTCTCCATATCTCTCTCTCCATATCTCTCTCTCCATATCTCTCTCTCCATATCTCTCTCTCCATATCTCTCTCTCCATATCCCTCTCTCCCCCTCTCTCTCCATATCTCTCTCTCCACCCCTCTCCATATCTCTCCCATATCTCTCTCTCCATATCTCTCCTCCACCCCCCTCTCTCTCCATATCTCTCTCTCCACTCTCCTCCACCCCTCTCTCCATATCTCTCTCTCACCCCCACCTCTCTCTCCATATCTCTCTCTCCACCCCCACCTCTCTCCCATATCTCTCTCTCCCACCCCCACCTCTCTCTCCATATCTCTCTCTCCACCCCCACCTCTCTCTCCATATCTCTCTCCCACCCCCCTCCTCTCTCTCCATATCTCTCTCTCCACCCCCTCTCTCTCCTCCATCTCTCTCTCCACCCCCCCTCTCTCTCCATATCTCTCCATATCTCTCTCTCCACCCCCACCTCTCTCTCCATATCTCTCTCTCCATATCTCTCTCTCTCACCCCACCTCTCTCTCCATATCTCTCTCTCCACCCCCCCCTCTCTCCATATCTCTCTCTCCATATCCCCACCCTCTCTCCATATCTCTCTCTCCACCCCCCACCTCTCTCTCCATATCTCTCTCTCCACCCCCTCTCTCTCCATATCTCTCTCTCCACCCCCTCTCTCTCTCCATATCTCTCTCTCCACCCCCATCTCTCTCTCCATATCTCTCTCTCCACCCCCCATCTCTCTCTCCATATCTCTCTCTCCATATCTCTCTCCCATATCTCTCTCTCCATATCTCTCTCCCATCCTCTCTCCACCCCCTCTCTCTCCATATCTCTCTCTCCCCCACCCCCTCTCTCTCCATATCTCTCTCTCCATATCCTCTCTCTCCATATCTCTCCCACCCCCTCTCTCTCCATATCTCTCTCTCCATATCTCTCTCTCCACCCCCACCTCTCTCTCCATATCTCTCTCTCCACCCCCATCTCTCTCTCCATATCTCTCTCTCCACCCCCTCTCTCTCCATATCTCTCTCCCACCCCCTCCACCTCTCTCCATATCTCTCTCTCCACCCCCACCCCCTCTCTCATATCTCTCTCTCCACCCCCCTCTCTCTCCATATCTCTCTCTCCACCCCCACCTCTCTCTCCATATCTCTCTCTCCACCCCCACCTCTCTCTCCATATCTCTCTCTCCACCCCCACCTCTCTCTCCATATCTCTCTCTCCACCCCCACCTCTCCATCCTCTCTCTCTCTCTCTCCACCCCCTCTCTCTCCATATCTCTCTCTCCATATCTCTCTCCCACCCCCTCCATCTCTCTCTCCATATCTCTCTCTCCACCCCCTCTCTCCATATCTCTCTCCATATCTCTCTCTCCACCCCCCACCTCTCTCTCCATATCTCTCTCCACCCCCCTCTCCATCTCTCCATATCTCTCTCTCCCCCCCCCTCTCTCTCCATATCTCTCTCTCCACCCCCACCTCTCTCTCCATATCTCTCTCTCCACCCCTCTCTCCATATCTCTCTCTCCACCCCACCTCTCTCTCCATATCTCTCTCTCCACCCCCCACCTCTCTCTCCATATCTCTCTCTCCTCCCCCACCTCTCTCTCCATATCTCTCTCTCCACCCCCTCTCTCCATATCCTCTCTCTCCATATCTCTCTCTCCACCCCCCTCTCTCTCCATATCTCTCTCCCACCCCCCCTCTCTCTCCATATATCTCTCTCCATATCTCTCTCTCCATATCTCCTCTCCACTCTCTCTCTCCATATCTCTCTCTCCATATCTCTCTCTCCACCCCCACCTCTCTCCATATCTCTCTCTCCACCCCCACCTCTCTCTCATATCTCTCTCTCCACCCTCTCCACCTCTCTCTCCATATCTCTCTCTCCACCCCCTCTCTCCATATCTCTCTCTCCACCCCCCTCTCTCTCCATATATCTCTCTCCACCCCCTCTCTCTCCACCCCCACCTCTCTCTCCATATCTCTCTCTCCACCTCTCTCTCTCCATATCTCTCTCTCCATATCTCTCTCTCCCCCCACCTCTCTCTCCATATCTCTCTCTCCCCACCCCCTCCTCCATCTCTCTCTCCATATCTCTCTCCACCCCCTCTCTCTCCATATCTCTCTCTCCATATCTCTCTCTCCACCCCCCTCTCTCCATATCTCTCTCTCCACCCCCTCTCTCTCCATATCTCTCTCTCCACCCCCCTCTCTCCATACCTCTCTCTCCATATCTCTCTCTCCATATCTCTCTCTCCACCCCCCCTCTCTCTCCATATCTCTCTCTCCACCCCCTCTCTCTCCATATCTCTCTCTCCATATCTCTCTCCATATCCCTCTCTCTCCATATCTCTCTCTCCATATCTCTCTCTCCATATCTCTCTCTCCACCCCCCTCTCTCCATATCTCTCTCTCCACCCCCCCTCTCTCTCCATATCTCTCTCTCCACCCCCCTCTCTCTCCATATCTCTCTCTCCCCCCCTCTCTCTCCATATCTCTCTCCATATCTCTCTCCCATACCTCTCTCTCCATATCTCTCTCTCCACCCCTCTCTCTCCATATCTCTCTCTCTCACCCCCACCTCTCTCTCCATATCTCTCTCTCCATATCTCTCTCCATATCTCTCTCTCCACCCCCTCTCTCTCTCCATATCTCTCTCTCCATATCTCTCTCTCCACCCTCTCTCTCCATATCTCTCTCTCCATATCTCTCTCTCCATATCTCTCTCTCCATATCCTCTCTCTCCATATCTCTCTCTCCACCCCCCTCTCTCTCCATATCTCTCTCTCCATATCTCTCTCTCCATATCTCTCTCTCCATATCTCTCTCTCCATACCACTCTCCCATATCTCTCTCTCCATATCTCTCTCTCCACCCCCCTCTCTCTCCATATCTCTCTCCATATCTCTCTCTCCACCCCCCACCTCTCTCTCCATATCTCTCTCTCCACCCCTCTCTCTCCATATCTCTCTCTCCATATCTCTCTCCCACCCCTCTCTCTCCATATCTCTCTCTCCATATCTCTCTCTCCATATCTCTCTCTCCATATCTCTCTCTCCCCCCTCCCTCTCTCTCCATATCTCTCTCTCCACCCCCTCTCTCTCTCCATATCTCTCTCTCCATATCTCTCTCTCCACCCCCTCTCTCTCCATATCTCTCTCTCCATATCTCTCTCCCCCCCTCTCTCTCCATATCTCTCTCTCCATCCATACCTCTCTCCATATCTCTCTCTCCATATCTCTCTCTCCATACCCCCATATCTCTCCTCCATACTCTCTCTCCATATCTCTCTCTCCACCCCCCACCCCTCTCTCCATATCTCTCTCTCCATATCTCTCTCTCCATATCTCTCTCTCCATATCTCTCTCTCCACCCCCTCTCTCTCCATATCTCTCTCTCCATATCTCTCTCTCCACCCCCTCTCTCTCCATATCTCTCTCTCCACCCTCTCCATATCTCTCTCTCCATATCTCTCTCTCCATATCTCTCTCTCCATATCTCTCTCTCTCCATATCTCTCTCTCCATATCTCTCTCCATACCTCTCTCCATATCTCTCTCTCCATATCTCTCTCTCCATATCTCTCTCTCCATATCTCTCTCTCCATATCTCTCTCTCCACCCCACCACCTCTCTCTCCATATCTCTCTCTCCACCCCCCCTCTCTCTCCATATCTCTCTCTCCATATCCTCTCTCCACCCCCTCTCTCTCCATATCTCTCTCTCCATATCTCTCTCTCCATATCCTCTCTCTCTCATATCTCTCTCTCCACCCCCCTCCTCCATATCTCTCTCCATATCTCTCTCCACCCCCCACCTCTCTCTCCATATCTCTCTCTCCATCCCCCCCTCTCTCCATATCTCTCTCTCCATATCTCTCTCTCCACCCCCTCTCTCTCCATATCTCTCTCTCCATATCTCTCTCTCATATCTCTCTCTCCATATCTCTCTCTCCACCCATCCCTCCACCTCTCTCCATATCTCTCTCTCCATATCTCTCTCTCCACCCCCCTCTCTCTCCATATCCTCTCTCTCCATATCTCTCTCTCCACCCCCCTCTCTCTCCATATCTCTCTCTCCCACCCTCTCCCCCTCTCTCTCCATATCTCTCTCTCCACCCCCCTCTCTCTCTCCATATCTCTCTCCACCATATCTCTCTCTCCATATCTCTCTCTCCATATCTCTCTCTCTCCCCCCCCCCATCTCTCTCCATATCTCTCTCCATATCCTCTCTCTCTCCATATCTCTCTCTCCACCCCTCCACCCCCCTCTCTCTCCATATCTCTCTCTCCACCCCCTCTCTCTCCATCTCTCTCTCTCACCCCCACCTCTCTCTCCCATATCTCTCTCCCCCCCCCTCTCTCTCCATATCTCTCTCTCCACCCCTCTCTCTCCATATCTCTCTCCATATCTCTCTCTCCTCCATATCTCTCTCCACCCCTCTCTCCATATCTCTCTCTCCATATCTCTCTCTCATACCCCCCTCTCTCTCCATATCTCTCTCTCCACCCCTCTCTCTCCATACCTCTCTCTCCATATCTCTCTCTCCATACCTCTCTCTCCATATCCTCCCCATCTCTCTCTCCACCCCCCTCTCTCTCCATATCTCTCTCTCCATATCTCCTCTCCACCCCTCTCTCTCCATATCTCTCTCTCCACCCCCTCTCTCTCCATATCTCTCTCTCCACCCCCACCTCTCTCTCCATATCTCTCTCTCCACCCCCCACTCTCTCCATATCTCTCTCCACCCCCCTCTCTCTCCATATCTCTCTCCACCCCCCTCTCTCTCCATATCTCTCTCTCCATATCTCTCTCTCCACCCCCACCTCTCTCTCCCATATCTCTCTCTCCATATCTCTCTCCACCCTCTCTCTCCATATCTCTCTCTCCATATCTCTCTCTCCACCCCTCTCTCCACCCTCTCTCTCCATATCTCTCTCTCCACCCCCCTCTCTCTCCTCTCCATATCTCTCTCCCATACCTCTCTCTCCCATATCTCTCTCTCCACCCCCCTCTCTCTCTCCATATCTCTCTCTCCATATCTCTCTCTCCACCCCTCTCTCTCCATATCTCTCTCTCCACCCCCCTCTCTCCATATCTCTCTCTCCATATCTCTCTCCATATCTCTCTCTCCATATCTCTCTCCATATCTCTCTCTCCATATCTCTCTCTCCATACCCCCTCTCTCTCCATATCTCTCTCTCCACCCCCTCTCTCTCCATATCTCTCTCTCCATATCTCTCTCTCCACCCCCTCTCTCTCATACCTCTCTCATATCTCTCTCTCCACCCCCATACCTCTCTCTCCATATCTCTCTCTCCACCCCCCTCTCTCTCCATATCTCTCTCTCCACCCCCCCTCTCTCTCCATACCTCTCTCTCCATATCTCTCTCTCCACCCCCCCTCTCTCCATATCTCTCTCTCCATATCTCTCTCTCCATCTCTCTCCCACCCCCTCTCTCTCCATACCTCTCTCTCCACCCCCTCTCTCTCCATATCTCTCTCTCCACCCCCCTCTCTCCATACCTCCTCTCCATATCTCTCTCTCCACACCCCCTCTCTCTCCATATCTCTCTCTCCATATCTCTCTCTCCACCCCCCTCTCTCTCTCTCCATACCTCTCTCTCCATATCTCTCTCTCCACCCCCACCTCTCTCTCCATATCTCTCTCTCCACCCCCCTCTCTCTGCATACCTCTCTCTCCATATCTCTCTCTCCACCCCCTCTCTCTCCATACCTCTCTCTCCATATCTCTCTCTCACCCCCTCTCTCTCCATATCTCTCTCTCCATATCTCTCTCTCTCTCCATATCTCTCTCTCCATATCCTCTCTCTCCATATCTCTCTCTCCATATCTCTCTCTCCATATCTCTCTCTCCATATCTCTCTCTCCATATCTCTCTCTCCACCTCTCTCTCTCCATATCTCTCTCTCCATATCTCTCTCTCCATATCTCTCTCCCATATCTCTCTCTCCATACCTCTCTCTCCATATCTCTCTCTCCACCCCCTCTCTCTCCATACCTCTCTCTCCATATCTCTCTCTCCCACCCCCTCTCTCTCTCTCCATATCTCTCTCTCATATCTCTCTCTCCACCCCTCTCTCTCCATATCTCTCTCTCCACCCCCTCTCCATATCTCTCTCTCCATATCTCTCTCTCCATATCTCTCTCTCCACCCCTCTCTCTCTCCATATCTCTCTCTCCATATCTCTCTCTCCATATCTCTCTCTCCATATCTCTCTCTCCACCCCCTCCTCTCTCTCATATCTCTCTCTCCACCCCCCTCTCTCTCCATACCTCTCTCTCCATATCTCTCTCTCCATACCTCTCTCTCCATATCTCTCTCCACCCCCCTCTCTCTCCATATCTCTCTCTCCACCCCCTGCATCTCTCTCTCCATATCTCTCTCCATATCTCTCTCTCCCCCCCCTCTCTCCATATCTCTCCTCCACCCCCCCCTCTCTCTCCATACCTCTCTCTCCATATCTCTCTCCCACCCCCTCTCTCTCCATATCTCTCTCTCCATATCTCTCTCTCCACCCCCCTCTCTCTCCATACCTCTCTCTCCATATCTCTCTCTCCACCCCCTCTCTCTCCATATCTCTCTCCCATATCTCTCTCTCCACCCCCCACCTCTCTCTCCATATCTCTCTCTCCACCCCCTCTCTCTCCATACCTCTCTCCATATCTCTCTCTCCACCCCTCTCTCTCCATATCTCTCTCTCTCTCTCCACCCCCTCTCTCTCCATACCTCTCTCTCCATATCTCCTCCACCCCTCTCTCTCCATACTCTCTCTCCATATCTCTCTCTCACCCCCACTCTCTCTCCATATCTCTCTCTCCATATCTCTCTCTCCACCCCATACCTCTCTCTCCCATATCTCTCTCTCCACCCCTCTCTCTCCATACCTCTCTCTCTCCATATCTCTCTCTCCACCCCCTCTCTCTCCATATCTCTCTCTCCATATCTCTCTCTCCACCCCCCCTCTCTCTCCATCCTCTCTCTCCATCTCTCTCCCCCCCCATCTCTCCCATATCTCTCTCTCCATATCTCTCTCTCCACCCCTCTCTCTCCATACCTCTCTCTCCATATCTCTCTCTCCACCCCTCTCTCTCATACCTCTCTCTCCATATCTCTCTCCCCTCTCTCTCTCTCCGTCTCTCCATCCCTCCATCTCTCTTCGTGAGGACACTACCCTCTCTCTCCCTCCTGCTCTGGGTGGCAGCTTCAGACCTCTCTCTCTACTCCCTCTCTCTCTACTCCCTCTCTCCCGTGTCTCTCTCTCCGTTTTTCCATCCCTCCATCTCTCTTCGTGAGGACACTACCCTCTCTCTCCCTCCTGCTCTGGGTGGCAGCTTCAGACCTCTCTCTCTACTCCATCTCTCTCCCCTCTCTCTCTCCGTCTCTCCATCCCTCCATCTCTCTTCGTGAGGACACTACCCTCTCTCTCCCTCCTGCTCTGGGTGGTAGCTTCAGACCTCTCTCTCTCCGTCTCTCCATCCCTCCATCTCTCTTCGTGAGGACACTACCCTCCTCTCCCTCCTGCTCTGGGTGGCAGCTTCAGACCTCTCTCTCTCTCCGTCTCTCCATCCCTCCATCTCTCTTCCTGAGGACACTACCCTCCCTCCCCTCTCTCTCTCCGTCTCTCCATCCCTCCATCTCTCTTCGTGAGGACACTACCCTCTCTCTCCCTCCTGCTCTGGGTGGCAGCTTCAGACCTCTCTCTCTCCGTCTCTCCATCCCTCCATCTCTCTTCATGAGGACACTACCCTCCCTCTCCCTCCTGCTCTGGGTGGCAGCTTCAGACCTCTCTCTCTACTCCCTCTCTCCCCTCTCTCTCTCCGTCTCTCCATCCCTCCATCTCTCTTCCTGAGGACACTACTCCCTCTCTACCCTCTCTCTCCTCTACTGCTCTGGGTGGTGGCTCTATGTTCAGACCTTTTTCCTTTTAATTAGATTTGTAAAAACAATTTTTGGAGTGCTTTATTCGCTAAAAGCTCTCCGGGGTTAACATCCGCAAAGCACTTCTGTTCGGCTTCTTTTCACCAATGGAGCATAAATTATTTAAATTATTCAGAATTGCTCGACCTTTTATCTCACCCCCTTTGAAGGCAGCAAATTAAAAATGCAAATGGACTAACTAATTAATATGCAAATATATTCGTTCGCAGTTAACAATTAGCAATTAAACCTGCAGTGTCTAGGAAGAGCACAGGCAAAATTAACAACATATTTTTTCGTTTGAAAAATAGAAGACAAGGCCCGGAAAAATTGATTGACTAAATGACTTTTACTGACAATCCACCTGTCCCCACTGCAAACGGAATTAATATAATGTCATGTAGAATACTCTAAGAACATCTTAAAAGACGAATGTCACAAACAAGAAAATGTCTTGTCATTTTGTCAGGGTTTAGTTCAAGACTCATATTTCATAACTCAATCAAAGTTAATTGATATGTGAGTGTCTGGTAAGGAAAGTGTGTGTGTGTGTGTGTGTGTGTCAATTATTGATTTATTTTCCTGTGAGAGAGTAGAATTACACTAGATGAATGAATTAAACTTTCACTTACAAAGACAACTCTTACATTACAACACCCTCCTTTCTGTCAAATAGAACCCTTACAACACCCTCCTTTCTGTCAAATAGAACCCTTACAACACCCTCCTTTCAGTCAAATAGAACCCTTACATCACCCTCCCTTCAGTCAAAGACAACCCTTACACGACAACACCCTCCTTTCAGTCAAAGACAACCCTTACACGACAACACCCTCCTTTCAGTCAAATACAACCCTTACACGACAACACCCTCCCTTCAGTCAAATACAACCCTTACACGACAACACCCTCCCTTCAGTCAAATACAACCCTTACACGACAACACCCTAGTTTCAGTTAAAGACAACAACCTCGTTTCAGTCAAATACAACCCCTACATGACAACACCCTAGTTTCAGTTAAAGACAACAACCTCGTTTCAGTCAAATACAACCCCTACATGACAACACCCTAGTTTCAGTTAAAGACAACAACCTCGTTTCAGTCAAATACAACCCCTACATGACAACACCCTAGTTTCAGTCAAATACAACCCCTACATGACAACACCCTAGTTTCTGTCAAATACAACCCCTACATGACAACACCCTAGTTTCTGTCAAATACAACCCCTACATGACAACACCCTAGTTTCTGTCAAATACAACCCCTACATAACAACAACCTAGTTTCTGTCAAATACAACCCCTACATGACAACACCCTCGTTTCTGTCAAATACAACCCCTACATGACAACACCCTAGTTTCTGTCAAATACAACCCTTACACGACAACATCCTCCCTTCAGTTAAATACAACCCCTACATGACAACAACCTCATTTCTGTCAAATACAACCCCTACATAACAACAACCTCGTTTCTGTCAAATACAACCCCTACATGACAACAACCTCGTTTCTGTCAAATACAACCCTTACAGGAAGAGAAGATACACTGAATATATACTCTGCTACACCTTATGAAACCTAATACAAAAAGATGACATCAATCACACATTCCAGCCTGCCTGACAGCCTACCGGTCTTCCCTTCCTCTGCATGACAATCTATCTACACCACGCCTTATCCTTTCATAAGATAGATAGGGGCAGAGCGGAGGGCAGGAGGCGTGAACTACACCTTACTCTAAAGGTTATCACTGATACACAGACCTCGGGGGCATGCTCTAGTCTCTCTGCAGAGATTTCATACAGTGAGAGAGAGAGTTCACACACACACACACACACACACACACACACACACACACACACACACACACACACACACACACACACACACACACACACACACACACACACACACACACACACACACACACACACACACACACACACACACACACACAGACAGACAGACAGACAGACAGACAGACAGACAGACAGACAGACAGACAGACAGACAGACAGACAGACAGACAGACAGACAGACAGACAGACAGACAGACAGACAGACAGACAGACAGACAGACAGACAGACAGACAGACAGACAGACAGACAGACAGACAGACAGACAGACAGACAGACAGACAGACATCATGCACAGTGTGATGTACAGTATGATGTACAGTGTGATACACAGTGTGATGTACAGTGTGATGTACAGTGTGATGTACAGTGTGATGTACAGTGTGATGTACAGTGTGATGTACAGTGTGATACACAGTGTGATGTACAGTGTGATACACAGTGTGATGTACAGTGTGATGTACAGTGTGATGTACAGTGTGATGTACAGTGTGATACACAGTGTGATGTACAGTGTGATGTACAGTGTGATGTACAGTGTGATGTACAGTGTGATGTACAGTGTGATGTACAGTGTGATGTACAGTGTGATACACAGTGTGATGTACAGTGTGATGTACAGTGTGATACACAGTGTGATGTACAGTGTGATGTACAGTGTGATACACAGTGTGATGTACAGTGTGATGTACAGTGTGATGTACAGTGTGATGTAGTGTGATGTACAGTGTGATGTACAGTGTGATGTGATGTACAGTGTGTGTGATGTACAGTGTGATGTACAGTGTGATGTATAGTGTGATGTACAGTGTGATGTGTACAGTGTGATGTACAGTGTGATGTACAGTGTGATGTACAGTGTGATACACAGTGTGATGTACAGTGTGATGTACAGTGTGATGTACAGTGTGATACACAGTGTGATGTACAGTGTGATACACAGTGTGATGTACAGTGTGACAGTGTGATGTACAGTGTGATGTACAGTGTGATGTACAGTGTGATACACAGTGTGATGTATAGTGTGATGTACAGTGTGATGTACAGTGTGATACACAGTGTCATGTACAGTGTGATGTACAGTGTGATGTACAGTGTGATGTACAGTGTGATGTACAGTGTGATGTACAGTGTGATGTACAGTGTGATACACAGTGTGATGTATAGTGTGATGTACAGTGTGATGTACAGTGTGATGTACAGTGTGATGTACAGTGTGATGTACAGTGTGATGTACAGTGTGATGTATAGTGTGATGTACAGTGTGATGTACAGTGTGACAGTGTGATGTACAGTGTGATACACAGTGTGATGTACAGTGTGATGTACAGTGTGATGTATCGTGTGATGTACAGTGTGATGTACAGTGTGATGTACAGTGTGATGTACAGTGTGATACACAGTGTGATGTACAGTGTGATGTACAGTGTGATGTACAGTGTGATGTACAGTGTGATACACAGTGTGATGTTTAGTGTGATGTACAGTGTGATGTACAGTGTGATACACAGTGTGATGTACAGTGTGATGTACAGTGTGATGCACAGTGTGATACACAGTGTGATGTACAGTGTGATGTATAGTGTGATGTACAGTGTGATGTACAGTGTGATGTACAGTGTGATGCACAGTGTGATGTACAGTGTGATGTACGGAGATCACTGTACTGTCATCTCGTTATTCATTACAGAGTTCAGCCAGGACACAGGGGAGGGATTTCTCTTTATTTCAGCATCATCTGAAGCACTGTTGCTAATCAAATTAAAACAATTAACAGGACCTATCATTCTCTTGTTGGCATGAACTGGGCTTGTGAGTTCAACAAGGTATCATGGTTTGTCTGGTGGTGGGGTAAACGTACAATTTTGACAGTTAAGTTTAGGCATTAATTCTGACTGGTTAAGATTAGGGACAGGGTGACCCACCTTCCTCAGAGCTCTCGTGAGCATACTACGTGCTCACGTTGCCCCTAGTGGACAGTATTGAAGACATCTCCCTACTAGATGGTACTACGTGCTCACGTTGCCCCTAGTGGACAGTATTGAAGACATCTCCCTACTCGATGGTACTAGGTGCTCACGTTGCCCCTAGTGGACAGTATTGAAGACATCTCCCTACTAGAAGGTACTAGGTGCTCACGTTGCCCATAGTGGACAGTATTGATTACATCTCCCTACTAGATGGTAATAGGTCACGTTGCCCCTAGTGGACAGTATTGAAGACATCTCCCTACTAGATGATACTAGGTGTTCACGTTGCCCCTAATGGACAGTATTGAAGACATCTCCCTACTAGATGGTACTAGGTGCTCACGTTGCCCCTAGTGGACAGTATTGAAGACATCTCCCTACTAGATGGTACTAGGTGCTCACGCTGCCCCTAGTGGACAGTATTGAAGACATCTCCCTACTTGATGGTACTAGGTGCTCACGTTGCCCCTAGTAGACAGTATTGAAGACATCTCCCTACTAGATGATACTAGGTGCTCACGTTACCCCTAGTGGACAGTATTGAAGACATCTCCCTACTAGATGGTACTAGGTGTTCACGTTGCCCCTAGTGGACAGCATTGAAGACATCTCCCTACTAGATGATACTAGGTGCTCACATTGCCCCTAGTGGACAGTATTGAAGACATTTCCCTACTTGATGGTACTAGGTGTTCACATTGCCCCTAGTGGACAGTATTGAAGACAACTCCCTACTAGATGATACTAGGTGCTCACTTTGCCCCTAGTGGACAGTATTGAAGACATCTCCCTACTAGATGGTAATAGGTGTTCACGTTGCCCCTAGTGGACAGTATTGAAGACATCTCCCTACTTGATGGTACTAGGTGCTCACGTTGCCCCTAGTAGACAGTATTGAAGACATCTCCCTACTAGATGATACTAGGTGTTCACGTTGCCCCTAGTGGACAGCATTGAAGACATCTCCCTACTAGATGGTAATAGGTGTTCATGTTGCCCCTAGTGGACAGCATTGAAGACATCTCCCTACTAGATGGTAATAGGTGTTCACGTTGCCCCTAGTGGACAGTATTGAAGACATCTCCCTACTAGATGGTAATAGGTGTTCACATTGCCCCTAGTGGACAGTATTGAAAACATCTCCCTACTAGATGGTACTAGGTGTTCACGTTGCCCCTAGTGGACAGTATTGAAGACATCTCCCTACTAGATGGTACTAGGTGTTCACGTTGCCCCTAGTGGACAGCATTGAAGACATCTCCCTACTAGATGGTACTAGGTGTTCACATTGCCCCTAGTGGACAGTATTGAAGACATCTCCCTACTAGATGATACTAGGTGCTCACGTTGCCCCTAGTGGACAGTATTGAAGACATTTCCCTACTTGATGGTACTAGGTGTTCACATTGCCCCTAGTGGACAGTATTGAAGACAACTCCCTACTAGATGATACTAGGTGCTCACTTTGCCCCTAGTGGACAGTAATTGAAGACATCTCCCTACTAGATGGTAATAGGTGTTCACGTTGCCCCTTGTGGACAGCATTGAAGACATCTCCCTACTAGATGGTAATAGGTGTTCACGTTGCCCCTAGTGGATAGTATTGAAGGCATCTGCTGGCGTCCTGGGGATCTGCACAAATGTAGAATACTAAAGTCTATCTGGTGTGACCTGGCTGTTCATTTATAAAGGGTAATTTTCATGTACAAGGACCCATGAGCAAGTTCATAGGAGCATGTCAGATGAAATCTAAGATTCTGTTGTTTTTTTTAATTAAGGCATATATACATTTTATCAATAATATTCCTTCCTTAAAATTTGAAAACATCTACCAGAAAAAGTCTTAAAGGTATCAGAAATACATCAAAACACAATGTTGAAGACTTCTGCCTAATAATATCAACACTTCTATTTAGTTTTACATACATTTTTCTGCCTCCTGTAAGTTTAAGAAAGATTGACTTCTGCCTTAAAATTCTTTACCAAAAACTCACGTGTCTAACTCTACTCTACTCTACTCTACTCTACTCTACTCTACTCTACTCTACTCTACTCTACTCTACTGTACTGTACTCTACTGTACTGTACTGTACTGTACTGAGCTCTACTGTACTGTACTGTACTGTACTGTACTGTACTGTACTGTACTGTACTGTACTGTACTGTACTGTACTGAGCTTTACTCTACTGAACTCTCCTGAGCTCTACTGAACTCTACTGTACTGTACTCTACTGAGCTTTACTCTACTGAACTCTTCTGAGCTCTACTGAACTCTACTGTACTGTACTGTACTCTACTGAAATAGATTTTTTCCAACTTAAGTTGTCATGTCATAGTTGACACTCCATTCTTTCTGCAGACATCGTTGAATTTTAATTCGAAGCAGACATTCAAGAGTTTTTGGAAAACGTGGACGCAAAAAAACTGCGGGAGATTTTACTGAAATTCTGTTACCAAACTTTGCATCTGCCCAGTTCTTTCAGTAAATGTGTTTTTGTAATATTTTTAGGATACATTTTTAAAGTACTCCTTGTAGAGGTGCACTTTTTGTTGAACTTTGAAATGAATGTTTTTTGTTTGGCATACATTTTAAGTGAAAAATCTGAGAGTCAGCACAATTCCGTTACTATGGAATTGCCCTTAAGCCTATCATTATTATATTTAACTAGGCAAGTCAGTTAAGAACAAATTCTGATTTACAATGGCGGCTTACCAGGGAGCAGTGGATTAACTGCCTTGTTCAGGGGCAGAACAACAGATTTTTACCTTGTCACCTTGGGATTCAACCCAGCAACCTTTCGGTTACTGGCCTAACGCTCCAACCACTAGGGTTACCTGCCGCCTATCTCTTGGAACCTATGCCAAAAGATGGAGGCTAACTTCACATTCACACTGTTACAACATTAAACAGGATTGTTGTGTTTAATTTACTTCAATTCAAAGTGTAGTATTATATTTTTCACTATTTATATTGTTTTTGAGTGTTTGGTGTTTGCTACTTTTAGACCTGCCTCTTCATCACACTATACTCTTTCATTTTTCACTATTTATATTGTTTTTGAGTGTTTGGTGTTTGCTACTTTTAGACCTGCCTCTTCATCACACTATACTCTTTCATTTTTCACTATTTATATTGTTTTTGAGTGTTTGGTGTTTGCTACTTTTAGACCTGCCTCTTCATCACACTATACTCTTTCATTTTTTCACTATTTATATTGTTTTTGAGTGTTTGGTGTTTGCTACTTTTAGACCTGCCTCTTCATCACACTATACTCTTTCATTTTTCACTATTTATATTGTTTTTGAGTGTTTGGTGTTTGCTACTTTTAGACCTGCCTCTTCATCACACTATACTCTTTCATTTTTCACTATTTATATTGTTTTTGAGTGTTTGGTGTTTGCTACTTTTAGACCTGCCTCTTCATCACACTATACTCTTTCATTTTCACTATTTATATTGTTTTTGAGTGTTTGGTGTTTGCTACTTTTAGACCTGCCTCTTCATCACACTATACTCTTTCATTTTTCACTATTTATATTGTTTTTGAGTGTTTGGTGTTTGCTACTTTTAGACCTTTTCATCACACTATACTTATTTTTCATTTTATATTGTTTTTGAGTGTTTGGTGTTTGCTACTTTTAGACCTGCCTCTTCATCACACTATACTCTTTCATTTTTCACTATTTATATTGTTTTTGAGTGTTTGGTGTTTGCTACTTTTAGACCTGCCTCTTCATCACACTATACTCTTTCATTTTTCACTATTTATATTGTTTTTGAGTGTTTGGTGTTTGCTACTTTTAGACCTGCCTCTTCATCACACTATGCTCTTTCATTTTTCTCCAGAATGACGTTTGATTCAAATGCATAAAATGTAGATGAATGTGTTACGCTACACCAGATGTTTTTACATGATGTTAATTAAGATTAAGGGTCACAAGTTATAGATTTACCACCTACAGTGCCTTGCAAAAGTATTCAACCCCCTTGGCGTTTTTCCTATTTTGTTGCATTTACAACCTGTAATTTAATAGATGTTGATTTGGATTTCATTTTATGGACAAACATACACAAAATAGTCCAAATTGCTGAAGTGAAATGAAAAAAATAGCTTGTTTAAAAAAAAATCTAAAGAATTTAAAACGGAAAAGTGGCGCGTGCATATGTATTCACCCCTTTGCAAAGCCTCTAAATAAGATTACCTTCAGAAGTCACATAATTAGTTTAATAAAGTCCACCTATGTGCACTCTAAGTGTCACATAATCTCAGTATATATACACCTGTTATGAAAGGCCCCAGAGTCTGCAAAACCACTAAGCAAGGGTAACCACCAAGCAAGGCGCTCTCCAAACACGTCAGGGACAAAGTTGTGGAGAAGTACCGATCAGGGTTGGGTTATAAAAAAATATCAGAAACTTTAAACATCCCATGGAGCACCATTAAATCCATTATTAAAAAAAGGTAAGAATATGGCACCACAACAAACCTTCCAAGAGAGGGCCGCCCACTAAAACTCACGGACCAGGCAAGGAGGGAATTAATCAGAGAGGCAACAAAGAGACCAAAGATAACCCTGAAGGAGCTGCATAGCTCCACAGTGGAGATGGGAGTATCTGTTCATAGGACCACTTTAAACTGTTTACTCCACACAGCTGGGCTTTACGGAAGAGTGGCCAGAAAAAAAGCCATTGCTTAAAGTAAAAAATAAGCAAACACGTTTGGTGTTCGCCAAAAGGCATATGGGAGACTCCCCAAACATATGGAAGAAGGTACTCTGTTCAGATGAGACTAAAATTGAGCTTTTTGGCCATCAAGGAAAATGCTATGTCTGGCGCAAACACAACACCTCCCATCAACCCGAGAACACCATCCCCACAGTGAAGCATGGTGGTGGAAGCATCATGCTGTGGGGATTTTTTCATTGGCAGGGACTGGGAAACTGGTCAGAATTGAAGTAATGATGGATGGCGCTAAATACAGGGAAATTCCTGAGGGAAACCTGTTTCAGTCTTACAGAGATTTGAGACTGGGACGGAGATTCACCTTCCAGCAGGACAATGACTCCAAGCATACTGCTAAAGCAACACTTGAGTTGTTTAAGGGGAAACATTTAAATGTCTTGGAATGGCCTAGTCAAAGCCCAGACCTCAATCCAATTGAGAATCTGTGGTATGACTTAAAGATCGCTGCTGTAGAACCCATCCAACTTGAAGGAGCTGGAGCAGTTTTGCCTTGAAGAATGGGCAAAAATCCCAGTGGCTAGATATGCCAAGGTTTTGAGACATACCCCAAGAGACTTGCAGCTGTAATTGCTACACAAGGTGTCTCTACAAAGTATTGACTTTGGTGGGGTGAATAGTTATGCACGCTCAAGTTTTCATTTTTTTGTTTTATTTCTTGTTTGTTTCACAAGAAAAAATATTTTGCATCTTCAAAGTGGTAGGCATGATGCACCCCCCCCCCAACAATCTATTTTAATTCCAGGTTGTAAAGCAACAAAATAGGTCAAATGCCAAGGGGGGTGAATACTTCTGCTAGCCATTGTATATGAATAGTTCAGTCATTTAAGTAGCATAATGTGAGGTCAATAACTTCCTGTATTGTTCTGAAGGGAAACTCTTTATACATTTTGACCTCGTGGATCACTGCACACCAACACGTACGGTTACGAGCGTTGGGCCAGTAACCGAAATGTCGCTGGTTCGAATCCTCGAGCTGGCAAGGTGGTTCTGCATTAGAGTAAGGCAGTTACAACTGCTCCCTGAGAGCAGATGACATGGACGTTGATTAAGGCAGCCCCCCGGACCTCTTTAATTGAGGGGTTGGGTTCATGCGGAGAAACATTTCGGTTGAATGCAACTGACCTTTCCCAGTGGGGAACTGTGAGGGCCTCCAGAGGAGTCTTAAGGATTTTTTATACAATTTTGTTATAATTTCTAATGATCTGCAATAATCTACAGTTGAAGTCGAAAGTTTCCATACACCTTAGCCAACTACATTTAAACTCAGTTTTTCACAATTCCTGACATTTAATCCCAGTAAAAGTTCTCTGTTTTAGGTCAGTTAGGATCACCACTTTATTTTAAGAATGTGAAATGTCAGACTAATAGCAGAGAGAATGATTTATTTCATATTTTATTTCTTTCATCACATTCCCAGTGGGTCAGAAGTTTACATACACTCAATTAGTATTTGGTAGCATTGCCTTTAAATGGTTTAATTTGGGTCAAACTTTTCAGGTAGCCTTCCACAAGCTTCCCACAATAAATTGGGTGAATTTTGGCTCATTCCCACTGGCCCATTCCCGTTGACTTCTGTAACCGTAAAAGCCTTAGTTTCTTGCATGTTAACATTAGAAGCCTCGTCCCCAAGTTTGTTGTATTCACTGCCTTAGCACACTCTGCCAACGCTGATATCCTATCCGTGTCTGAATCCTGTTTTAGGAAGACCACCAAAAACCCTGAACTTTCCATCCCTAACTATAACATTTTCCAACAAGATAGAACTGCCAAGGGGGGCGGAGTTGCAATCTACTGCAGAGATAGCATGCAGAGTTCTGTCTTACTATCCAGGTCTGTACCCAAACAATTCGAGCTTCTACTTCTAAAAATCCACAAGTCTCTCACCGTTGCCGTTTGCTATAGACCACCTTCTGCCCCAAGCTGTGTCCTGGACACCATATGTGAATTGATTGTCCCCATCTATCTTCAGAGCTCGTGCTGTTAGGTGACCTAAACTGGGACATGCTTAACACCCCGGCCATCCTACAATCTAAGCTTGATGCCCTCAATCTCACACAAATTATTAATGACCCACCAGGTACAACCCCAAATCCGTAAACACGGGCACCCTCATAGATATCATCCTAACTAACCTGCCCTCCAAATACACCTCTGCTGTCTTCAACCAGGATCTCAGCGATCACTGCCTCATTGCCTGCGTCCGTAATGGGTCTGTGGTCAAACGACCACCCCTCATCACTGTCAAACGCTCCCTAAAACACTTCAGCGAGCAGGCCTTTCTAATCGACCTGGCCCAGGTATCCTGGAAGGATATTGACCTCATTCCATCAGTAGAGGATGCCTGGTTATTCATTAAAAGTGCTTTCCTCACCATCTTAAAGAAGCATGCCCCATTCAAAACATTTAGAACCAGGAACAGATATAGCCCTTGGTTCACTCCAGACCTGACTGCCCTTGACCAGCACAAAAACATTCTGTGGCGTACTGCACTACCATCGAATAGCCCCCGCGATATGCAACTTTGTGAAAGTGTAAGTTTGATTCTAGAGGGGGGCACAAAAAATAGAACAAATATTTTGTTAGGGTGTAGGAGTAGATTATCTTCATGAGATTTGATTATCTATTTATTTTATTTAGTCTGATCAGCGAAACAATTCTCATTCTTAAAAATGTGCTAAAATATAGTGTAATTAGATTTGGGGGAATTAATTGTTATAACAAGAACATTTTCAAACACCCAGCACTTGGGAAACATAGATCAGGGATGTCCAACCCTCCTGGTGTCACACCCTGATTTGTTTCACCTGTCCTCGTTATTGTCTCCAACCCCTCCAGGTGTCTCTGATTTTCCCTAGAGTATTTATCCCTGTCTGTCTCTGCCAGTTTCCAAGTCAACCAGTAGTTTTCCCATAGTTTTCCCATTCGCCTACTTTTTCTATTCTCCTTCTATTCTCCTTTTTCTAGTCCTCCTGGTTTTGACACTTGCCTGTTTCTGGACTTTGTACCTTCCTGCCTGACCATTCTGCCTGCCTTGACCATTCTGCCTGCCTTGACCATGAGCCTGTCTGCCACTCAGTACCTCCTGGACTCTGATCTGGTTTTGCCCCTTTTGCCTGTCCACCATTTCTCTTGCCTTTTCCCTTTGGATTAATAAACATTGTAAGACTTCAATCATCTGCCTCCTGTGTCTGCATTTGGGTCTCGCCTTGTGCCTGGATACCTGGAGAGCAAGCAGGGTTTCTTCCAGCCCTATTTGAAACATAGTTCACCCAAATGATGAAATACTACATTGATCAAAAATGTAAAAACATGTAAAGTGTCCTATGTTTCATGAGTTGAAATAAAAGATCCCTGAAATATTCCATATGCCAAAAAGCTTATTTATCTCAAATTTTGTTTATGTTAGTTACCACGTCTCCTTTGCCAAGATAATCCAACCACCTGACAGGTGTGGCATATCAAGAAGCTGATTAAACAGCATGATCATTACACAGATGCACCTTGTGCTGGGGACAATGACACACAGCTGTACATTTCGATGAAACATGGTGAAGCCCCAAAATTGCCATCCCTGGAAGCCTGTGTTTCAGACATAAGGAAGTGGATGGCTGGAAAATATTCTACTTTTAAACTCGGACAAAACAGAGATGCTTGTTCTCAGTCCCAAGAAACAAAGAGATCTTCTGTTGAATCTGACAATTAATCATGATGGTTGTACAGTCGTTTGAAATAAAACTGTGAAGGACCTCGGCGTTACTCTTTTGACAAACATATCAAGACTGTTTCAAGGACAGCTTTTTTTCCATCTACGTAACATTGCAAAAATCAGACACTTTCTGTCCAAAAATGATGCAGAAAAATGTATCCATACTTTTGTCACTTCTAGGTTAGACTACTGCAATGCTCTACTTTCCGGCTATCCGGATAAAGCACTAAATAAACTTCAGTTAGTGCTAAATACAGATGCTAGAATCTTGACTAGAATAAAACAATTGGATCATATTACTCCAGTGCTAGCCTCTCTACACTGGCTTCCTGTTAAGGCAAGGGCTGATTTCAAGGTTTTACTGCTATCTTTCCAATTGGGTCCTGCTGTACATACCTACACGTACTCTACGGTCACACGACACAGGCCTCCTTACTGTCCCTAGAATTTCTAAGCAACAGCTGGAGGCAGTGCTTTCTCCTATAGAGATCCATGTTTATGGAATGGTCTGCCTACCCATGTCAGAGTGGCAGACTCGTTCTCAACTTTTAAGTCTATATTGAAGACTCATCTCTTCAGTGGGTCATATGAATGAGTGTAGTCTGGCCCAGGAGTGTGAAGGTGAACGGAAAGGCTCTGGAGCAACGAACCGCCCTTGCTGTCTCTGCCTGGCCGGTTCCCCTCTTTCCACTGGGATTTTCTACCTCTAACCGCATTACAGAGTCACTGGCTTACTAGTGCTCTTCCATGCCGTCCCCAGGAGGGGTGCGTCACTTGAGTGGGTTGAGTCACTGATGTGATCTTTCTGTCCTTGGGTTGTGCCATGGCGGAGATCTTTGTGGGCTATACTCGGCCTTGTCTCAGGATGGTAAGTTGGTGGCTGAAGATATCCCCTCTAGTGGTGTGGGGGCTGTGCTTTGGCGAAGTGGGTGGGGTTATATCCTGCCTGTTTGGCACTGTCCGGGGGTATCGTCGGATGGGGCCACAGTGTCTTCCGACACCTCCTGTCTCAGCCTCCAGTATTTATGCTGCAGTAGTTTGTGTCGGGGGGCTAGGGTCAGTCTGTTATATCTGGAGTATTTATCCTGTCTTATCCGGTGTCCTGTGTGAATTTAAGTATGCTCTCTCTAATTTTCTCTCTTTCTCCCTTTTTCTCTCTTTCTTTCTTTCTTTCTTTCTTTCTTTCTTTCTTTCTTTCTTTCTTTCTTTCTTTCTTTCTTTCTTTCTTTCTTTCTTTCTTTCTTTCTTTCTTTCTTTCTTTCTTTCTTTCTTTCTTTCTTTCCTTCTTTCTTTCTTTCTTTCTTTCTTTCTTTCCTTCTTTCTTTCTTTCTTTCTTTCTTTCTTTCTTTCTTTCCTTCTTTCTTTCTTTTTCTTTCTTTCTTTCTTTCTTTCTTTCTTACTTTCTTTCTTTCTTTCTCTCTCTCTCTCTCTCGGAGGACCTGAGCACTTAGACCATGACTACCTGGCCTGATGACTCCTTGCTGTCACCAGTCTACCTGGCCGTGCTGCTGCTCCAGTTTCAACTGTTCTGCCTGCGGCTATGGAACCCTGACCTGACCCAATGGCTCCAGGTCATCAACAAGTCTCTGCTATGTAAAGCCCCGCCTTATCTCAGCTCACTGGTCACCATAGCAGCTCCCACCCGTAGCACACGCTCCAGCAGGTATATTTCACTGGTCACCCCCAAAGCAAACATCTTTGAAGCTGGAGACTTACCTCCCTCACTAGCTTTAAGCACCAGCTGTCAGAGCAGCTCACAGATCACTGCACCTGTACATAGCTCGTCAGTAAATAACCCATCCAATCTACCTCATCCCCATACTGTATTTATTTATTTATCTTGCTCATTTGCACCCCAGTATCTCAACATGCACATTCATCTTCTGCACATCCTACCATTCCAGTGTTTAACTGCTATATTGTAATTACTTCGCCACCATGGTCTATTTATTGCCTTACCTCTCTTATCCTACTCCATTTGCACATGCTGTATATAGATTTTTCTACTGTATTTTCGATTGTATGTTTGTTTATTCCATGTGTAACTCTGTGTTGTTTTATGTGTGGAACTGCTTTGCTTTATCTTGGCCAGGTCACAGTTGCAGATGAGAACTTGTTCTCGACTAGCCTACCAGGTTAAATAAAGGTGAAATAAAATTAACATTTTTTATAGTAGTTGTCAGTAGAGTAGTTGTCTTTGAAGTAGATGTTTGTAGAGTAGTTGGCGTACATTAGTTGTTAGTAGAGTAGTTGTTTCTACCTGTTCCAAACCTGCTGTTTTCAACTCTCTAGAGACAGCAGGAGCGGTTGAGATACTCTGAATGACCGGATATGAAAATCCAACTGACATTTACTCCTGAGGTCCTGACCTGTTGCACCCTCGACAACCACTGTGTTTATTATTATTTGACCTTGCTGGTCATCTATGAACATTTGAACATCTTGGCCATGTACTGTTATAATCTCCACCCGGCACAGCCAGAAGAGGACCGGCTACCCCTCATAGCCTGGTTCCTCTCTAGGTTTATAATCTCCACCCGGCACAGCCAGAAGAGGACTGGCTACCCCACATAGCCTGGTTCCTCTCTAGGTTTATAATCTCCACACGGCACAGCCAGAAGAGGACTGGCTACCCCTCATAGCCTGGTTCCTCTCTAGGTTTATAATCTCCACCCGGCACAGCCAGAAGAGGACTGGCTAACCCTCAGAGCCTGGTTCCTCTCTAGGTTTCTTCCTAGGCTCTGGCCTTTCTAGGGAGTTGGCAGTATGTCTAACTGGTCTCACAACCACAGACCACGCGTTACCACGCCAACCCAGGACCTACACCTGGCTTCTTCACCTGCGGGATTGTCTGAGACCACAGACAGCTGAAGAAACGTTTTTGTTTTTCACAACCAAATAATTTCTGCAGAAACGTCTCAGGGAAGCTCAGCTGTGTGCTCGTCCTTCTCACCTGGGTCTTGACCTGACTGCAGTTCGGCTTCGTAACCAACTTCAGTGGACAAAATACTCACCTTCGATGGCGAAGTGTGCCTTTCATGGATGACTCCCGGTTTCAACTGTACTGGGCAGATGCCAGACAGTGTGCATGGCGTACACCATAATTTGCAAATAAATTCAATAAAATTCCTACAATGTCATTTTCTGGATTTTTTTTCTAATTTTGTCTGTCATAGTTGAAGTGTACCTATGATGAAAATTACAGGCCTCTCTCATCTTTTTAAGTGGGAGAACTTGCACAATTGGTGGCTGACTAAATACCTTTTTGCCCCACTGTATGTGTGCTTGTGTAGGTGGGGGTATGTAGGGAGGTCTTCATGTGTTATGAACACCTGTGGTTGCTGGCAGTGTGGCACAGCTGGTAGGTTTGGCTCCGGAGGGACCTAGAGAGCCTGACGCCGTGCCGCCCGCACCGCCGCTGTGGGAGAGATGAGTCTGTCCTGTATCCTAACTGTAATTAGCATGGGCCTGTTGATTTACTGATAATGAGTGGGAATTCATTAGCGCTGCGCTAATTGCTACCTAGACTAGCTACTCCACCAAAACCCACCAACACCTCCTCCAAAAAGTTTCCACTTCCTATCAGCCGATACATGGTTTGTTACTGATGACTTTTTAGATGATGGTGGGATTGGGGGAAGGTTAGTGTGTCATCCATCGATCTCTTCTGATAGGAGGAAAACACCATCCTTCCTATTTGGGGTGTGTGAGTCAGGTGACATGGGAGAATGGCCATGTCCTGGGAGAGGACAGTGTTATCAGGGTAATAGACTATAGTTTAAACAGCTAGATCGCTCGAAATTGACTTCGAAATTGGACGTCTGTCCATGTCTTGAATACTTTGGGAAATGGCTTCAATAATGGCCACTGGATCCATTGACTCTGGATCCAAAGGTTGCATGTTCAATCCCAGTGGTAGACACTCGTAAAAATAAATAAATCATGTTTTGACCCCTGTCCCAAACCTTCACCCTTAACTTTGAAATTTGACGTTTTGAGCAACGGAACTCTGCGGAGCATCCCAGGTTGTCAAAACACTTTGACATTTGACGTTTTGAGCAACGGAACTCTGCGGAGCATCCCAGGTTGTCAAAACACTTTGACATTTGACGTTTTGAGCAACGGAACTCTGCAGAGCATCCCAGGTTGTCAAAACACTTTGACATTTCCCAGGTTGTCAAAACACTTTGACATTTGGAGAAAAAGTGGATCACCCACAGAAGTCAAATGGGTAAAACCATGAGATGTTTTTAAGCAGTGTTAGCAGAAACTCTGCATCATTGTGCTGATGAAGCTTGAATACAGCCTGCAACCGCTGCATGTAGGCCTCCTCGTTATCTTGGTCACTGTAAGAAAGGATACAGTTTAAGTTAAATAATCTGCTGTTTTTAAGCCTTGTTTAAAAAATATTTTGTTAAAACAGCAACAGTCAGAATTGACAACACTGTGCTGCAAGTCAATTATGATTAGATGTGACATTTTGATTTGATTTGTTTTTAAAAACACACACAAATACTGCACGTTAGGACACACACAAATACACACACACACACACACACACACACACACACACACACACACACACACACACACACACACACACACACACACACACACACACACACACACACACACACACACACACACACACACACACACACACACACACACACACACACACACACACACAAATACTACACGTGGACACACTTACATACATATACACACACATGCACACACAAACACACCACTTAGCATTGAATCCCATTGTTCTCCTAGCTGTTTGTCTTTGCCTGAGTGTTAATTAGCCCTCAGAGCTGAATGATTTGTTTTGAAAGGGTCTTTTATATGACTGTGGCCTTGGCTACTTCTTCATCTATTGGACTAGATAGAATATTCTGTTTGCCTGTTGATACTACCATCTTCAACCAGTCTATCTGTCACTACTGTGATTGACATAGGGTGAATGTTGTGTCCAAAGACTCTAGTGATTCTGCATGGTAATTGCCATTGGAGGGAAGGACACCGGTCTTGTGTTACAATGAGAACATTGGACCAAAGGACCAATCAGTCCAAGTTGTTTTGCTGTAGTACACTGCCATACAGATAAAGATACAGAATGTGTCTATTCAACAAATGGATTTGAACTAAATGGTCATAGTTGAGTCCACAGCCTTATGTATCTCTACGTAACGAGTGTCCGGTAAGCAATCTCATTGCACCTCAACAGTGTCTATCTCCTCTCTCCTGCTCTGTCCTGTTTGAGAGACCAGGGCTGGACCACTAGGCGACCGGGCTGGACCACAAGGCGACCGGGCTGGACCACTAGGCGACCGGGCTGGACCACTAGGCGACCGGGCTGGACCACTAGGCGACAGGGCTGGACCACTAGGCGACCGGTCTGGACCACTAGGCGACCGGGCTGGACCACTAGGCGACCGGGCTGGACCACTAGGCGACCGGGCTGGACCACTAGGCGACAGGGCTGGACCACTAGGCGACCGGGACGGACCACTAGGCGACCGGGCTGGACCACTAGGCGACAGGGCTGGACCACTAACCAGAAAATGTCCACGGGACGGACCACTAGGCGATTTTTTTTCCGGGCTGGACCACTAGGCGAAAGGGACGGACCAAAACAATCAATTTAGACAGATTGATCTGGACCACTAGGCGACCGGGCTGGACCACTAGGCGACTCAGGACCTTCACCCCTGTAATATTACACACTAACCAGAAAATGTCCACAGTATTTCTAACACACCAGAACATTTTTTTCCTCGGGGCCCCAATTATTAACCAAATAATGAAAGGAATACAAAAAAATCAAAATCAAAACAATCAATTTAGACAGATTGATCATCCCATCTGCCAGTCCGTATTTGCTAGGCTATAACGAGGCCCGGATGAATTCTCAGCAGACAGAGCGCGCCCCTCTCCACTCCATCACCACTCCACCCAGGCTTAGAGTGAGTATGCATTTAAATGAACCTGCTTCTCTACAGCTACCGACGCCCACGTCCTCACAAGGACTTCTAAACTCTGTGTCTCTGTCAAGCATCAAACACAATAACAACACACAGCTCAACACTCCCCTGCTTCATCTTCCCTCCGCTCCTGCTGGCTTTCTTGACACCTTTCCTGTCTTTGTCCACCAAAGACTCCTCTTCCAGGATTCACTCATCTTCCCTTTTAAAAAGTATGTCACATTCCACATTCGTTATCACTCTCAATCAAACCATAACACGTCCATCCTCATCATCCTCTTTTCTGTCCTCTACTCCCTCCTCCTCCTCCAGTCCTCTTCCCCCTCCTCCCGTCTTCTTCCCTCCTCCTCCCGTCCTCTTCCCCTCTCCTCCTCCCATCTTCTTCCTCCTCCTCCCTCCCGTCCTCTTCCCTCCTCCTCCCGTCTTCTTCCTCCTCCTCCTGTCCTCTTCCCCTCCTCCTCCTGTCCTCTTCCCTCCTCCTCCCGTCCTCTTCCTCCTCCTCCCGTCCTCTTCCCTCCTCCTCCCGTCCTCTTCCCTCCTCCACCCGTCCTCTTCCCTCCTCCACCCGTCCTCTTCCCTCCTCCTCCCGTCTTCTTCCTCCTCCTCCCGTCCTCTTCCTCCTCCTCCCGTCCTCTTCCCTCCTCCTCCCGTCTTTCCCTCCTCCTCCCGTCCTCTTCCTCCTCCTCCCCTCCTCTTCCCTCCTCCTCCCGTCCTCTTCCTCCTCCTCCCGTCCTCTTCCCTCCTCCTCCCGTCCTCTTCCCTCCTCCTCCCGTCCTCTTCCCTCCTCCTCCCGTCCTCTTCCCTCCTCCTCCCGTCTTCTTCCTCCTCCTCCCGTCCTCTTCCCTCCTCCTCCCGTCCTCTTCCCTCCTCCTCCCGTCTTCTTCCTCCTCCTCCCGTCCTCTTCCCTCCTCCACCCGTCCTCTTCCCTCCTCCTCCCGTCTTCTTCCTCCTCCTCCCGTCCTCTTCCCTCCTCCTCCCGTCTTCTTCCTCCTCCTCCTGTCCTCTTCCCTCCTCCTCCCGTCCTCTTCCCTCCTCCTCCCGTCTTCTTCCTCCTCCTCCCGTCCTCTTCCCTCCTCCTCCCATCTTCTTCCCCCTCCTCCCGTCTTCTTCCTCATCCTTTTGGTTTCTTGTGGAGGTGAGAGAGGCAGGGTCTCGGTAACCAGAGCATCAAAGCTGACAGTGTGCCCCAGGCTGATGCACCGTACTGGGGGGATAGACGTGCAGCGCCAGGCGTACAATCCCTGGACCATGCGGCTAAACGCTACGACTACAACTGGGCTAATTAGAAAATACACTAGCTAGCTGCTGCTCTAACTTTAGAGAGGCTGATGTGATGTCACACATCTCAGGGTGATGATGAAAGAGAACTTTTGACACCAGTTGTCTTTTATTGCACCTTGGCCAATGTAAATGGTTGACATCGTTTTAATGCTCATCAAACCATTCTGTGGATACAGTCAGGTCACACGTGACACAAGTCAGTATTCAACGTTCATCCATGTCTGCGGACGTCGGCAGATGATGTGGAAACGGGCCACTAGGGGCAACAGTGAGCGATCTTACCTTCAAGTTGGTTTTCGATTTTGCTAGGGCGTTGTGAACGGGGATAGCGGATTGGTGTAAGCATCTGCCTCTGGTGCCAAAGGTTGCATTTCGATTAAACCTATCCTAAATCTTAATCCATTCAGAGTTAATGCCTAACCTAACCATTCAGACCAACCTTAACCATTCAGAATTAATGCCTAATCTTAACCATTCCACTTAATCCTGAATTTAACCCTAACCTTAAAAATGGAGAGAGAGACAGAGAGAGAGAGAGAGAGAGAGAGAGAGAGAGAGAGAGAGAGAGAGAGAGAGAGAGAGAGAGAGAGAGAGAGAGAGAGAGAGAGAGAGAGAGAGAGAGAGAGAGAGAGAGAGAGATTTAACACATTCAGTACCACAAACTGTGGATTGTCTTGTGATACTAGACATCTGTATGTTGTGGACAAAGGGTGTGTGTTTGTGTGTTTTTGTTTCAAAGTGTGTGTTTTGTCTGTCATACATGCCAGCGTGCCACCAACACCCTCACCCATGTGACAAAGAGAGGGAGATAGTGTCTAATATTACACACCAACCTAACTGACCTTTACCCCTCTAATATTACACACCAACCTAACTGACCTTTACCCCTCTAATATTACACACCAACCTAACTTACCTTTACCCCTCTAATATTACACACCAACCTAACTGACCTTTACCCCTCTAATATTACACACCAACCTAACTGACCTTTACCCCTCTAATATTACCAACCTAACTGACCTTTACCCCTCTAATATTACACACCAACCTAACTGACCTTTACCCCTCTAATATTACACACCAACCTAACTGACCTTTACCCCTCTAATATTACACACCAACCTAACTGACCTTTACCCCTCTAATATTACACACCAACCTAACTGACCTTTACCCCTCTAATATTACACACCAACCTAACTGACCTTTACCCCTCTAATATTACACACTAACCTAACTGACCTTTACCCCTCTAATATTACACACCAACCTAACTGACCTTTACCCCTCTAATATTACACACCAACCTAACTGACCTTTACCCCTCTAATATTACACACCAACCTAACTGACCTTTACCCCTCTAATATTACTAACTGACCTTTACCCCTCTAATATTACACCAACCTAACTGACCTTTACCCCTCTAATATTACACACCAACCTAACTGACCTTTACCCCTCTAATATTACACACCAACCTAACTGACCTTTACCCCTCTAATATTACACACCAACCTAACTGACCTTTACCCTAATATTACACACCAACCTAACTGACCTTTACCCCTCTAATATTACACACCAACCTAACTGACCTTTACCCCTCTAATATTACACACCAACCTAACTGACCTTTACCCCTAATATTACACACTAACCTATTACCCCTCTACACCAACCTAACTGACCTTTACCCCTCTAATATTACACACCAACCTAACTGACCTTTACCCCTCTAATATTACTGATGGTCCTCAAGTCTCTTTTCTGTCTGACCTGTTTTCCTCAGGAAAGCAAATTGACACTATTCTCCCAGTGAGATATAGCCGTCAGCGTGTGTATGTGTGTGTGTATACCTGTGAGTGTGTGTGTGCAGGCATGCATGTTTGTGTGTGCGCTCTGTTCAGTGTTGTGCTCTCTATAAATAAGTGGTGGGTCTCAGTTTGCCCAGGCTGTTGGCCAGGTGGAAGGATATTTGCATATAGAGCTGTGATAGGGCTCCCCTGGGTCTCCATGGCGATACAGC
Organism: Oncorhynchus gorbuscha; assembly: GCF_021184085.1. Lineage (NCBI taxonomy): Eukaryota > Metazoa > Chordata > Actinopteri > Salmoniformes > Salmonidae > Oncorhynchus > Oncorhynchus gorbuscha. The sequence goes on from NC_060184.1 coordinate 10,353,688, forward strand.
GAGTAGGGGGCCCGCACGGACTCAAATGAGTTCTGAATTTGAGCCTAACAGCTGCACTGCACTGCCCTCCATTTTGTGTGTGTGTGTGTGTGTGTGTGTGTGTGTGTGTGTGTGTGTGTGTGTGTGTGTGTGTGTGTGTGTGTGTGTGTGTGTGTGTGTGTGTGTGTGTGTGTGTGTGTGTGTGCTGTGTGTGCTGTGTGTGTGTGTGTGTGCTGTGTGTGTGTGTGTGTGTGTGTGTGTGTGTGTGTGTGTGTGTGTGTGTGTGTGTGTGTGTGTGTGTGTGTGTGTGTGTGTGTGTGTGTGTGTGTGTGCGCTGTGTGTGTGTGTGTGCTGTGTAGGTCTGAAGCTATGCACATGCATACCTAGGAGACTGATGGGGAAGTGTTGACAGACTGCAGCAGTATATTGATGAGATGCGTAATCAATAATCAACTTACCTATTGATGGATTTATTGATTATTGATATCAATATGTATCCATTGACTATTGCAAAGTTTGTGATATTTCAATGTCTTTTAGGTGCTCTGTTGATAAATAATCACAATCCTCATTGGGATGGGTTGGATGTTCACATGTGGCTTAAGACAGAAGTGCCTGCTCAAATCAAATCAAAATCAAATCAAATCAAATGTATTTATATAGCCCTTCGTACATCAGCTGATATCTCAAAGTGCTGTACAGAAACCCAGCCTAAAACCCCAAACAGCAAGCAATGCAGGTGTAGAAGCACGGTGGCTAGGAAAAACTCCCTAGAAAGGCCAAAACCTAGGAAGAAACCTAGAGAGGAACCAGGCTATGTGGGGTGGCCAGTCCTCTTCTGGCTGTGCAGGGTGGAGATTATAACAGAACATGGCCAAGATGTTCAAATGTTCATAAATGACCAGCATGGTTGAATAATAATAAGGCAGAACAGTTGAAACTGGAGCAGCAGCACAGTCAGGTGGACTGGGGACAGCAAGGAGTCATCATGTCAGGTCGCCTGCTAAATGACCACATTGTTATTATTATCTTTATATCAAGGCCGAGGCTGTGACTCCGACTTTTCCGGACCCTAAAATGTATTCAGCTTTGATCTAACTTATTAAACGAGCACTATACTATCAGATTAGGTTCGGGACCGCTAGCTGTCGGGAAGAAGTTCCGGAAATGTCGGATCAGCAGCCACTCCGTATATTAAATTCCCTTGAGACTGAGGTGATCTCCACTCCAAAGTCCAGACTGGTAGCTACCTCGGATGTCCCCACTCTCTAATGACAGTCAGAGAAACACAAATCAACTCTGTCCTCTCACTGTCCTAATGACGCTGGCACCGAGAGAGGGAGAGAACGACGGGGAGAGAGAGAGATTCATTTCACTGGTCTGGCCTCGTAACACAGGCCCTCCAGCACCATACCATAGCTCCTGATCCAGTCTCAGTCCCTCCAGTACCACACTAGAGCTCCTGATCCAGTCTGACTCTCCAGCACCGTACCACAGCTCCTGATCCAGTCTGACTCTCCAGCACCGTACCACAGCTCCTGATCCAGTCTGACTCTCCAGCAACGTACCACAGCTCCTGATCCAGTCTGACTCTCCAGCACCACGCTAGAGCTCCTGATCCAGTCTCAGTCCCTCCAGTACCACACTAGAGCTCCTGATCCAGTCTCAGTCCCTCCAGTACCACACTAGAGCTCCTGATCCAGTCTCAGTCCCTCCAGTACCACACCAGAGCTCCTGATCCAGTCTCAGTCCCTCCAGTACCACACTAGAGCTCCTGATCCAGTCTCAGTCCCTCCAGTACCACACTAGAGCTCCTGATCCAGTCTCAGTCCTTCCAGTACCACACTAGAGCTCCTGATCCAGTCTCAGTCCCTCCAGTACCACACTAGAGCTCCTGATCCAGTCTCAGTCCCTCCAGCACCACACTAGAGCTACTGATCCAGTCTCTTCTCTACAGAGGATTCTCATTTAGCCATTATCTGTGATTTTCCTCTCTGGAAACAAGCAGACCATTTTCTCATGGACATACTCATTAACCGACAGGCTGCTCCCGACCAGGTTCAACATTTGAATATTCCCGTGTTGCCATCGAAGGTCTGATCGCTTCCATTAGAGCAAGTTCTGACATGCCAGGTAGTGAAGAGACTCTGAGGAATGGAGACCAGGATGTCACCAGGCAACGAGCCATAAAAACTGGCTTAACTACAGTATTCTAATCCTGACATGAGAGAATGGCTGTCTATCTGAAGCTAATTATAATGTACATCTAGATCTTTAGAGACGTGAATGAGGTACAAATGAGGATATATTGGACATGAACATGATAGTAAGTGTGAGAATGTCATCCTCTACAAGCGATTAAACACACACACACACACACACACACACACACACACACACACACACACACACACACACACACACACACACACACACACACACACACACACACACACACACACACACACACACACACACACACACACACACACACACACACACACACACACACACACACACACACACACACACACACACACACACACACACACATCCGTCACCATCTCCATTAGTTCAATGCACGAGGCAGATTGTATTTCCCTAATATTCTCTGCTTTAAATCATCATTGTCCATCGCCATTGAAATCCAGAGAAAGAAAGATCAATATAATAGGTTTGGCACTGAGCCGAAGTCACCCCTGACAATGTGCGGTGTGTGCCAGCCAGGCATTTGAAATCATTGGTGCATAACGAGTGCGTTTGGAGGATAACAATAATTCCTCTTTCTTGTCTTTGCCAGGTAGCCGTGTGTGTGTGTGTGTGTGTGTGTGTGTGTGTGTGTGTGTGTGTGTGTGTGTGTGTGTGTGTGTGTGTGTGTGTGTGTGTGTGTGTGTGTGTGTGTGTGTGTGTGTGTGTGTGTGTGTGTGTGTGAGAGAGTGTGCGGGGGAGAGGTGGGAGGGAGGGACCGACTTCTTCCGTAGTTTTTGTTTAGTTTTGTGATTTCGGGTAGCAAAAACTTCCAAGCCTGATGCAGGAGGGGGGAGAAGAGGTGCCACCCATGTCTTCAAATTGACTCGGGCCATCAGACACGGGCATCTGAATGAGATGCCAGTTGAGGAGTGGAGAGATGGAGAGGACGGAGGTGAGTGAGGGAGAGGGGAGGACGGAGGTGAGTGAGGGAGAGGAGAGGACGGAGGTGAGAGAGGGAGAGGAGAGGACGGAGGTGAGAGAGGGAGAGGAGAGGACGGAGGTGAGAGAGGGAGAGGAGAGGACGGAGGTGAGAGAGGGAGAGGAGAGGACGGAGGTGAGAGAGGGAGAGGAGAGGACGGAGGTGAGAGAGGGGAGGAGAGGACGGAGGTGAGAGAGGGGAGGAGAGGACGGAGGTGAGAGAGGGAGAGGAGAGGACGGAGGTGAGAGGGGAGGGACGGAGGTGAGAGAGGGAGAGGAGAGGACGGAGGTGAGAGAGGGCGAGGAGAGGACGGAGGTGAGAGAGGGAGAGGAGAGGATGGAGGTGAGAGAGGGAGAGGAGAGGATGGAGTTGAGAGAGGGTCACCAATTTGTTGGGAGGGTTACGTAACTGCGCTGCGTGAGACATTTCTTTTGATTGTCTGTTCATTTTGCTTTTCTGTTTTCCCCCTGCTGGTCTTTTTAGGTTCGTTCTCCCTGGCTTTTTCATGTCACTTCAATCCTTCTCTCTTAATTGGTCTAGCTGTTCCTATCCTAATCAATCATTTAGTCTTGTCACACCTGTTCCAGTGTTACTTTTCCCATTAGAGTCCCATTTCTTCTGTCCTTGTTTTCACCTGTCAGGATCCTTGTCTAACCGTGCTGTGTCACACACACCCACGTGGAATATCAGATGCTGCGTGGACACAGGTGTTCAGTCTCTAGGAGAGGGCGGAGGTGAGAGAGGGAGAGGAGAGGACGGAGGTGAGAGAGGGAGAGGAGAGGGCGGAGGTGAGAGAGGGAGAGAGAGAGGCGGAGAGTGAGAGAGGGAGAGGAGAGGACGGAGGTGAGAGAGGGAGAGGAGAGGACGGAGGTGAGAGAGGGCGAGGAGAGGACGGAGGTGAGAGAGGGAGAGGAGAGGGCGGAGGTGAGAGAGGGCGAGGAGAGGACGGAGGTGAGAGAGGGAGAGGAGAGGGCGGAGGTGAGAGAGGGAGAGGAGAGGGCGGAGGTGAGAGAGGGAGAGGAGAGGACAGAGGTGAGAGAGGGAGAGGAGAGGGGGGAGGGAAACCATTTCAATGATTTGACCTGGCACTGTGTAGGATGAGGATGACTGAACTGGAGAAGAACTGCAGAGGTTCTGTTCTCTTGTTGTTTTGGGGGTGGATTTAGTGGCTTTGTCTGTCTGTCTGGCTGTCTGGCATCTGGTTATGAAAGTGGAAATGGAAGTGAAGGTGTCGAAAAATTATATTTTGGAGGAATTTGTTCTCTGTCCCTCTGGACTGCAGATCATTTGAGTCCTCTGATATTTCTTAGAGAATTTTTCTTAATTTATAAAGTCCGTGGATATTTGAATGTCAATTTACTGTCCAACATCTGCTGTGACTCAAAATTTCCAGACAATGATGAGCATATTTATAAAAGGGGTTGTTTAAACACACACACACACACACACACACACACACACACACACACACACACACACACACACACACACACACACACACACACACACACACACACACACACACACACACACACACACACACACACACACACACACACACACACACACACACACACACACACACACCTCTGGCCCCCTGCAGACTAGGCTGGCGCAACGGAAGTCTCTGCAGGAGAGCTAGATAAAAAATGACAATCACTCTACGGTACGTAGCGCTGTGCTTCGTTCACCACGGGCAGCACAGGTGTCTTTGTTAAGAGACATCCAGCGTTCTGAGAGGACTAATTATCTGCAGTTATTTTGGCAGTTACAGATACAGAATAAATCCCCTGCACAGCCACGGCCCCAGACTCCTACTGCTAGAAATTACACGCTGGGAGTCAGTGAGTGAGTGAGTTGTTATACACTATATATTCAAAAGTATGTGGACACCATTTCAAATTAGTGGATTCAGCTTTTTCAGCCACACCCATTGCTGACAGGTGTATAAAATCAGCCATGCAATGGCCTTACTGAAGAGCTCAGTGACAGCGAAGTGGTAGGCCACACAAGCTCACAGAACATACCCGCCGAGTGCTGAAGCGCATAGAGTGTAAAATTAGTCTGTCCTCGGTTGCAACACTCAATGCCGAGTTCCAAACTGCCTCTGGCAGTTGGAGAGCTTCATGAAATGGGTTTCCCTGGCCGAGCAGCTACACACGAGCCTAAGATCACCATGTGCAATACCAAGCATCAGCTGTAGTGGTGTAAAGCTCGTTGCCCGACTCCCAGGAGCGTTTTCCCCTGCGTCTGCTACTCCTATTCGCCTAATCAATCATTACCGGTCTGCCTTTGTCTGCGGGAAGACTGTCTTCCCACACCTGTTCGGGTTTTCCTCGCTATCTCTTCCGGCCTCCCGTTTCATTCCCCAGTTTTGGAGGGGATTCTGTGTCTGATTGTATGCGTCCGTCAGTCTCTCGTCCGGTTTTCATCCCCAGCTGCGTAGAGCAGGTGTCTGGTCGTCCATTGGACTCTGAAGCATTGGAAAATCATACTTCACCATCTGGCAGACCGATGAACGAATCTAGGTTTGGCGGATGCCAGGAGAATGCTTCCTGCCCTAATGCCTAGTGCCAACTGTAAAGATTGGTGGCTGAGGAATACTAATGCTCTTGTGGCTGAATGGAAGCAAGTCCACGCAGCAATGTCCCAACATCTAGTGGAAAGCTCTCCCAGAAGAGTGGAGGCTGTTATAGCAGCAATGTTTCCAACATCTAGTGGAAAGACTTCCCAGAAGAGTGGAGGCTGTTATAGCAGCAATGTTCCAACATCTAGTGGAAAGCCCTCCCAGAAGAGTGGAGGCTGTTATAGCAACAAAGGGGGGACCAACTCCGTATTAATGCTCGACGAACAGGTGTCTACATACGTTTGGTCATGTAGTGTACCTTAGATAACCTAACCTAGATAACCTAACCTAGATAACCTAGATAACCTAACCTAGATAACCTAACCTAGATAACCTAACCTTAGATAACCTAACCTAGATAACCTAACCTAGATAACCTAACCTAGATAACCTAACCTAGATAACCTAACCTTAGATAACCTAACCTAGATAACCTAAACTTGACAAAGTAGATATATCAGATGGAATTGTAAGGCATTTTAACTACTTGAATATCTATAGAATCTATACATAATATCTGTAGTTATTGATTAACTATCTATAGTATGCATACAACGTACAGTGGGGCAAAAAAGTATTTAGTCAGCCACCAATTGTGCAAGTTCCCCCACTTAAAAAGATGAGAGGCCTGTAATTTTCATCATAGGTACACTTCAACTATGACAGACAAAATGAGAAAAAAAAATCCAGAAAATCACATTGTAGGATTTTTAATGAATTTATTTGCAGATTATGGTGGAAAATAAGTATTTGGTCAATAACAAAAGATATGGAGCCCCAGATCGAGGGAGAGATTATCAGTGGTCTTGTATGTCTTCCATTTCCTAATAATTGCTCCCACAGTTGATTTCTTCAAACCAAGCTGCTTACCTATTGCAGATTCAGTCTTCCCAGCCTGGTGCAGGTCTACAATTTTGTTTCTGGTGTCCTTTGACAGCTCTTTGATCTTGTCCATAGTGGAGTTTGGAGTGTGACTGTTTGAGGTTGTGGATGGGTGTCTTTTATACTGATAACAAGTTCAAACAGGTGCCATTAATACAGGTAACGAGTGGAGGACACTACCATAATTTGCAAATAAATTCATAAAAAATCCTACAATGTGATTTTCTGGATTTGTTTTCTCATTTTGTCTGTCATAGTTGAAGTGTACCTATGATGAAAATTACAGGCCTCTCTCATCTTTTTAAGTGGGAGAACTTGCACAATTGGTGGCTGACTAAATACTTTTTTTGCCCCACTGTATGTATCATCAGTACAAACTAAACACCAGTTGGGTAGGTATTGAAAGAAGATTGCAGTGTGGTTATAAGAAACTCTTTAAAATACTGTATTGGCTTGTTATCATTTTTATTATAATGAGTTTACTTCCGAGTGGCGCATCGGTCTAAGGCACTGCATCTTAGTGCTAGTGGCGTCACTACAGCGCCTGTTTCGATTCCAGGCTGTATCACAACCGGCCATGATTGGGAGTCCCGTAGGGTGGTGCACAATTGGCCCAGCCTCATCTGGGTTTGGCCGGGGTAGGCCGTCATTGTAAATAATAATTTGTTCTTAACTGACTTGCTTTAGTTAAATAAAAATACACTTCTAGATGAAAACCAGTGTTGTAAAAAATGGTTGAGAGACAGTGGTATCCCTCAGCATTCTGAGGCCAGGTGGCACTGTTGGGCTTTCACACAGCCCGTCCTGATCCAGAGCCAATGATTAGACAGCTTTACACGCAGAATATATAAACTCAGAAGAGGAACTTAAAGCATCTAATTATCAACACTTGGCTGATGTCATTCAAAAATACAAATACAACAGAATTTGAACAAAGGAGAACAACTAAATAATACTTCACCTAGAGGGAAACTACAATCATTCACTCTGGGATTTCTCTAATGGTTTTCATTACACTAAGGCTGATGTTCCTTGGTGTTGATTGTCTTGTTTCAACCGAGTGTGTGTGTACATGTTTGCCCCCTCACACACACACACACACACACACACACACACACACACACACACACACACACACACACACACACACACACACACACACACACACACACACACACACACACACACACACACACACACACACACACACACACACACACACACACACACACACACACACACACACACACACACACACACACACACACACACACACACACACACACACACACACACACACACACACACACACACACACACACACACACACACCTTTACCCTACATACAGTATTGTATTGTAGAGTCACTTTCTGTTAAACTCTCCTCATACCGTCTCATAATGTCATCAGGCCTATCTATCTATGTTGAACACGTCTACTGTCTGTATCCCTGAGGTAATGTCATTGACCTGAAATGGGTACTGAGAGCAGGTAAAACGAAGTATATGTTGTTCTCTAGAGCACATCAAAAATAACTCTGATTTAAGCGTAATGTACTTTGGACGGTGTCCATATTGATCATACAAATATCTGACCATCTGGATAGATGAAAAGCTGTCTTAAAAAAAAAAAAAAAAAATATTGATGAGATACTGTAGTTAAGAAGCTGAGAATAAAATGGGTTTCTTCTATAGACAAAGGTCCTGCCTCTCGCTAAACAGATTATTCAGTCAACGTTCCTATCGGTCCTAGACTGTGGTGACATCATCTATATGAACACACAGCTGCCACTTCCTTAAAGCCGTTAGATACACTGAGCATTATTACGAGAGACGATGTTAGTAGTCATCACTGCCTCCTCTACCAGGAAGTTGGTCGGCCCTCTTCGATGTCACGTACGTTAATACCTTGCTATGTTTTCATGTAATAAAAGCACTTTTATTTTAAAAAAAAGTCCCACTGTACCCAACATCGTTACTACACTTCAGACATAGGAGTCACCATCCCCAGGTCTCAGGGAAGGATAACTCCAGATATTCCTTTGGTCTCTAGGTTCATCCGCTTTTAGGTTAATTAGGTTCATCAGCTTTTAGAGTTCTTGCCCCTTATTTGTTTGCACAATCTGTTAAATATTGTGAAACCTGATGTCTCGAGGTCAATTCAGACAGCTGATTGAGGACCGTATTACTGATGAATGGGATTGTTTTTTATGACCCTGTTTTTCTTGCGTGTTGTACTTATTTTGACGTGTGTATTTTCTGTCATTTCTGTAATTCGGGACTCATCGGTAAAATAGACCTTGGTCTCAGTATGACTCCCTGATCACATAAAGGTTAAACAAAACTTTAAGCTGTTATCTATAACATGTATCCTCCACGCAGCCTCACTACATTAGAGTTGATACTGTGCCCCTGCAGGAATAACAGCCCTTGTAATTGAAATGAATAAAAATAAGAGGAACATCCCTAGTGAGAGTTCCAAACTTCTCTCTTCCCTCTCTTGTCTTCTCCTTACAGAGAGGTGTCGGTGGGAGTATTCAGGAGGGAGGGAAAATTGATCAGGCACCACAAGGCTGTGGTTGTGTCAAGGGGGCTGGATTGTGTCTGTATCCCTGATCGGAGGTGGCACAGGCGGGGAGAGGAAGAGAGTGCTCAGCGTGGGGTAAAGGATTGGGGACGGTCCCCTACGGTCTCTCTCTCTCTCGCTCTATTTCTCTCTTGCTCTATTTCTCTCTTGCTCTATTTCTCTCTCTCTCTCTCTCTCTCTCTTTCTCTCTCTCTCTCTCTCTCTCTCTCTCTCTCTCTTGCCTTATGTCTCTCTTTCTCTCTCTATCTTTCTCTACAGTCTCCCTCTCTCTCTCTCTCTCTCTCTCTCTCTCTCTCTCTCTCTCTCTCTCTCTCTCTCTCTCTCTCTCTCTCTCTCTCTCTCTCTCTCTCTCTCTCTCTCTCTCCTCTCTCTCTCTCTCTCTCTCTCTCTCTCTATCCCTCTCTCTATAGTTTCTATGTATGTCTCTCTACGGTCTCTATCTCTCTCTCTCTATGGTCTCTATCTCTCTCTCTAGGTCTCTATCTCTCTCTCTAGGTCTCTATCTCTCTCTCTCTATGGTCTCTCTCTCCCTATCTGTTCCAGTGAGTGCATTTATAAAGACATCTATCCCTCTGTTCTGTTGGAGGAGAGGCCTGGATGTGATGTTTGTGAGATAGATCCCGTTCAATCTCGTTCCCTCCATCTCTCAGAACTATATCCCTACGTCCTTCCCTTTCCTCTCCCTCTATCTCCCTCTCCCTTAATTGGGTGTGAGGAGCTTTGAGGGGTGGGTTAGGGGTTAGTGAAGATCTGAAGGTGACCTGAAGGTGGCACTGGAGTGCACCCATTGTCTCTTTCTGACTGTGTTTCCAACTCGGAACGTTTCTGGTCATACTGCTTTTACCTACGCATGCATGCAGTTGGAGATGGAAGTTGGAGCTATGGACCGCTCCTTATGCCCTACATCCTGACCACACCAACTCGACTAAACCACATGCACACACTCAGACGTCACCACATCTACACACTCAGACGTCACCACATCTACACACTCAGACGTCACCACATCTACACACTCAGACGTCACCACATCTACACACTCAGACGTCACCACATCTACACACTCAGACGTCACCACATCTACACACTCAGACGTCACCACATCTACACACTCAGACGTCACCACATCTACACACTCAGACGTCACCACATCTACACACTCAGACGTCACCACATCTACACATCTCACACAGTTACACACCTGCATCACTCATGCTCTAACAATCCCACAATGCCCTCTGCATGCCAGGATACAGCCCCCGAGTGGATTATTGTTCTGCTCCCCTCCACCTCTCCTCCACCTCTCCTCTCTCGCTCGCTCTTCCTGTCTCTTCACTTTTCTCTCTCTCTATCTTTCCATCTCTGTCTCTGTCTACACATTATTTAACTGAAGACCCAATATGAATTCCACTGCTCCATCAGTCACACAGCACACAGAGGGTTTTTCTCCCAGAGTCTTTTATAATCAGGGCACATGAACATCGCAATTATTATCTACTTAGTTGATTCTTTCAATTCACTGAGACCACAGAAGTGGTCATATTTTTGTTTCTGTATGTGTCTATGTTTAGTTAAAAACAAGCAACAGTAAAGCAAGACTCTATAGAACAAGATAAGCAAAAGACATCATTTCTATTGAGCAAAAAACAGGCTACTTTTCTCTAGGTAAAGTTGGTGACAAGCAAACGCAAACTAACTTTTAGATGGTTATCGTTAAATGTTTATCAAACATTACATATTAATAATCATTCTGTAAAATGAAAAAAAAAGTATTTGCAAACATCTCTGCATATAAATATAAATAAAATACTGACATTACTGACCATGTCCAGCTGAAGACCAATTACATCCATCTATGCTGAACAAAAATATAAACGCAACAATTTCAAAGATTTTACTGAGTTCATATAAGTCATTAGGCCCTAATCTATGTTTTTGACATGAGCGGTTAGGAGTGCAGCCATGGATGGATTCAGAAAGTATTCAGACCCCTTCACTTGTTCCATATTTTGTTACATTACAGCCTTATTCTAAAATGGATTTGTTTTTTTTCCCCCTCATCAATCTACGCACAATACCCAGTCTGAGGTCCTGAGTGATCTGGAGCAGGTTTTCATCAAGGATCTCTCTGTACTTTGCTCCATTCATCTTTCCCTCGATCCTGACTAGTCTCCCAGTCACTGCCGCTGAAAAACATCCCCACAGCATGATGCTGCCACCACCATGCTTCACTGTAGGGATGGAGCCAGGTTTCCTCCAGACGTGACGCTTGGCATTCAGGCCAAAGAGTTCAATCTGGGTTTCATCAGACCAGAGAATCTTGTTTCTCATGGTCTGAGAGTCTTTAGGTGCCTTTTCACAAACTCCAAAGAGAATGTCATGTGCCTTTTACTGAGGAGTGGCTTCCTTCTGGAAACTCTACCGTACAGGCCTGATTGGTGGAGTGCTGCAAAGATGGTTGTCCTTCTGGAAGGTTCTCTCATCTTCACAGAGGAACTCTGGAGTTCTGTCACAGAGACCATCGGGGTTCTTGGTCACATCACTGACCAAGGCCCTTCTCCCCCTGATTGGTCAGTTCTGCCAGGTGGCCAGCCCCAGGAAGTGTCTGGTGGTTCTAAACTTCTTCCATTTAAGAATTATGGAGGCCACTGTGTTCTTGGTCACCTTCTATGCTGCAGGAATGTTTTGGTACCCTTCCCCCGATCTGTGCCTCGACACATTCCTGTCTCCTCAACCTCATGGCTTGTTTTTGCTCTGACATGCACTGTTAATTGTGGGACTTCTTATAGACAGGTGCGTGTCCAATCAATTGAATTTACCACAGGTGGATTCCAATCAGGTTGTCGAAAGTGATCAATGGAAACAAGATGCACCTGAGCTCAATTTCTAGTCTCACAGCAAAGGCTCTGAATACATATGTAAATACAGTATTTCTGTTTTGTATTTGTAATACTTTTGCAAAAATGTCTAAAAAACTGTTTTTGCTTTGTCAATATGGGGTATTGTGTGTAGATTGATGAGGACATTAAAAAAAATCTAATCCATTTTAGAATGAGGCTGTAACCTAACCAAATGTGGAAGAAGGGAAGGGGTGTGAATCATTTCCGAATGCACTGTAAGCCAATCCACTTGGGGAGCCAGGCCCATCCACTTGGGGAGCCAGGCCCATCCACTTGGGGAGACAGGCCCATCCACTTGGGGAGCCAGGCCCATCCACTTGGGGAGCCAGGCCCATCCACTTGGGGAGCCAGGCCCATCCACTTGGGGAGACAGGCCCATCCACTTGGGGAGCCAGGCCTATCAACTTGGGGAGCCAGGCCCATCCACTTGGGGAGCCAGGCCCATCCACTTGGGGAGCCAGGCCCATCCACTTGGGGAGCCAGGCCCATACACTTGGGGAGACAGGCCCATCCACTTGGGGAGCCAGGCCTATCAACTTGGGGAGCCAGGCCCATCCACTTGGGGAGCCAGGCCCATCCACTTGGGGAGCCAGGCCCATCCACTTGGGGAGCCAGGCCCAGCCACTTGGGGAGCCAGGCCCAGCCACTTGGGGAGCCAGGCCCATCCACTTGGGGAGCCAGGCCCAGCCACTTGGGGAGCCAGGCCCATCCACTTGGGGAGCCAGGCCCATCCACTTGGGGAGTCAGGCCCATCCACTTGGGGAGCCAGGCCCATCCACTTGGGGAGCCAGGCCCATCCACTTGGGGAGCCAGGCCCATCCACTTGGGGGGCCAGGCCCATCCACATGGGGAGACAGGCCCATCCACTTGGGGAGCCAGGCCCATCCACTTGGGGAGCCAGGCCCAGCCGATCAGAATTACCCCACAAATCGGGCTTTATAACAGACAGAAATACTTGTCAGCACTAATCTTTTTGTGCATATGGAACATGGGACCAACATTTTTACATGTAGCGTTTATATTTTTGTTCAGTGTAGATACGGTCTACACAGATCATTCTGTCCAGAGTATCATATGTTACACAGTCACATACACCACCACACTCTTTCTCCTCAATTATTCTCACATAACCAGATAGTGTGTAACATCAAACTGGGGGGGTATGCAGGCTGCTGCCTCCAGCAGAGAATACTCTCTCTCTCCTATCATTTGATCTCGTATTGTAATCCCAGGTGTTTTGAATAATTTATAGGATACAGCTTCTCGTTAAACAATAATTTATATGTGTCTATGAGAATTAATTCCACGGCAATGCAACTGTAAATAATGAGACAGACCAGAACCACAGCTTGAGCTGAGAGAGGAGATGGAAGCTTTTATATAGAAAATAAATAGATAATAATAATGCATAAAAAAATAAAAATAATAATAAGTATATTTAAGATCTCACTAATGCTCTTGTTGCTGAATGGAAGCAAGTCCCCGCCGCAATTCCAACATCTAGTGGAAAGCCTTCCCAGAAGAGTGGAGGCTGTTATAGCAGCAATGTTCCAACATCTAGTGGAAAGCCTTCCCAGAAGAGTGGAAGCTGTTATAGCAGCAATGTTCCAACATCTAGTGGAAAGCCTTCCCAGAAGAGTGGAAGCTGTTATAGCAGCAATGTTCCAACATCTAGTGGAAAGCCTTCCCAGAAGAGTGGAAGCTATTATAGCAGCAATGTTCCAACATCTATTTTTCTGGTCACCCCCAAAACCAATTCTTCCTTTGGCCGCCTCTCCTTCCAGTTCCCTGCTGCCAATGACTGGAACGAACTACAAAAATCTCTGAAACTGGAAACACTTATCTCCCTCACTAACTTTAAGCACCAGCTGTCTCACCAACAGCTCACAGATTACTGCACCTGTACATCGCCCATCTATAATTTAGCCCAAACAACTACTGTACCCCTACTGTATTTATTTATTTATTTTGCTCCTTTGCAACCCATTATTTCTATCTCTACTTTGCACATTCTTCCACTGCAAATCTACCATTCCAGTGTTTGTCACACCCTGACCTTAGAGATCCTTTTTATGTCTCTATTTTGGTTTGGTCAGGGTGTGAGTTGGGGTGGGCATTCTATGTTTTGTGTTCTATGTTTTCTATTTCTGCGTGTTTTACCAGGTGTGGTTCTCAATCAGGGACAGCTGTCTATCGTTGTCTCTGATTCGGAACCATACATAGGTAACCCCTTTCCCACCTGTGGGAGTGGGAAGTAGTCTTTGTGTGTAGCATTATAGCCCTTAAGTTTCATGGTCGTTTTTCTTTGGTCTTTGTCAGCTTCATCCGAAATAAAGGAATATGTACGCTGACCACGCTGCGCTTTGGTCCTTCTCATTCAACGGTCGTGACAGTGTTTTACTTGCTATATTGTATTTACTTGGCCACCATGGCCTTTTGTTTTTGCCTTTACCTCCCTTATCTCACCTCATTTGCTCACATCGTATGTAGACTTACTTTTCTACTGTATTATTGACTGTATGTTTGTTTTACTCCATGTGTAACTCTGTGTCGTTGTATGTGTCGAACTGCTTTGTTTTATCTTGGCCAGGTCGCAATTGTAAATGAGAACTTGTTCTCAACTTGCCTACCTGGTTAAATAAAGATGAAATATATATATTTTTTTTATTAATTTCCACTTACTAATCCAGGTGGGAGGGGCATAGTCATACTCTCATCCGTGATATAGTGATTTAAAAAATGTTTTAATGCAGAAAGCTTGTACCGCCCAGTGCTAACGTATCAGGTGGAATGATGCCACTGATTCCTTCTGATAAGGTACACTAAGGATGATCCTCAGGGTAGGAGATGCTATCTGTGTGTTTGTGTTTTTGGTCATTTGTACATGTACAATGCCTTGCAAAAGTATTCATCCCCCTTGGCGTTTTTCCTATTTTGTTGCATTACAACATGTAATTTGAATGGATTTTTATTTTTATTTCTTGTAATGGACATACACAAAATAGTCCGAATTGGTGAAGTGAAATGAAAAGAATGACTTGTTTAAAAGAATTATACAAAATAAAAACAGAAAAATATGTTTTCAACCCTTTTGCTATGAAGCCCCTAAATAAGATCTGGTGCAATTACCTTCAGAAGTCACATAATTAGTTAAATAAAGTCCACTTGTGTGCAATCTAAGTGTCACATGATCTGTCACAAGATCTCAGTATATATACACCTGTTCTGAAAGGCCCCAGATACTACAACGCCACTAAGCAAGTGGCACCATGAAGACCAAGGATCTCTCCAAACAGGTCAGGGACAACGTTGTGATGTACAGATCAGGGTTGGGTTATAAAAAAATATCCAAAACTTTGATCATCCCATGGAGCACCATTAAATCCATTATTAAAAAATGGAAAGAATATGGCACCACAACAAATCTGCTAAGAGAGGGCTGCCCACCAAAACTCGCAGACCAGGCAGGGAGGGCATTAATCAGAGAGGCAACAAAGAGACCAAAGATAACCCTGAAGGAGCTGCAAAGCTCCACAGCGGAGATTGGAGTATCTGTCAATAGGACCACTTTAAGCAGTACACACAGAGCTGGGCTTTACGGAAGAAATAAAAATCTATTTTTATTCCAGTTTGTAAGGCAACAAAATAGGAACTATTTTTTGGGGGGTGACGGCAATGTGAATAGTCCAGGTTGATTTGATAAATTGAAGGTGATTATCAGGGTAGAGGTCATAGAGTTGATATGATGTATGACACACACACACACACACACGCACACACACACACACAAACACACACACACATACACACACACATACACACACACATACACACACACACACACACACACACGCACACTCACACGCACACAAACACACACAAACACACACACACATACACACACACATACACACACACATACACACACACATACACACAAACACACACACACATACACACACACATACACACACACACACACACACACACGCACACTCACACGCACACAAACACACACAAACACACACACACATACACACACACATACACACAAACACACACACACATACACACACACATACACACACACATACACACACACATACACACACACACACACACACACACACGCACACTCACACGCACACAAACACACACAAACACACACACACATACACACACACATACACACACACATACACACACACATACACACAAACACACACACACATACACACACACATACACACACACACATTGATATAGAAAAACAAACAAGCCAAACTCTTGTTCTGAGCTCTCCAAAGGAGAAGGAAGTCTGCTAGTTTCTTAACAGGAAGTGCAGGGGACCGATTGTCTCTGTGTGCGACGCTGAAACAACTTCACCAATCTTCACAAGTCTCCTGACACCTTCAAAGTGTAAAATGAGAGCTGTTGATGAATCTCACAAACTGGAGTGAAAAATCGCATACATAAGTAGCAATTTATAAGCATTAGTGAAGATATATGTTTAATTGTTTGTGAAAGAGATATGTTGAGCATTTTTGTGTCATCACGGACCCTCTCCTATACATAGAGGTTTCACAGACGTTGTTTTAAATTGAAATAACTGACATTAAAAAACACTAACGTCCCTTATTAGCGACAAGATCCAAGACGTCGTGGCAATCACAGAGAAATCAGAAAAAATAAGATGATAAAACATAGATTAGCATTTCCTCTGCCTAACGTTTTCCACATCATTCTGCTTCAAAGAAGAAAAAGATAAATGATGATGCCATTAAAAGTGAACTAATTAAGGAATGCTTATTTTAAAAACTCATTAACTACAACCTCATTTACATAATGATGCATATTAATTACGTTTTAATGAATCTCTCTTTGGCAGTGTATGGAGCCATCTCTCTCACCCAATTGAATAAACACTGTTTGAGTCCAAAATGGCACCCTATTTAGTGGCTCCCTACTTCCTATATTGCCTCCAGTTAAAAGTAGTGCACTATGAAGGAAATAGATTGCTATTTGGGATGCATGCACTGTTCTGTTCTTTAGTGTGGTTGTCTCTCACTCAATGGGAATGGGGTTTAAACAATGGTAACAAATAAACAAAACAACTAAAATAGTCCTTTTCCATTTTCAATCCATGTCAAAACATCAACGCAAAACAAAAGATTGAAGGTTAAATGTCAGATGCAGAATCTATACAAATCTATTAGCAGGAATTGAAGAATATTTAGAAAAGATTCCGCAATTAAGTTTATGTTGGACATTTGGTAAACAATAAAATGAAAAAAAATGCCTTTTATTGATCTTCAAGGACTTGAAAGCTGTCTTTCTTATTTGAAAGCATTATATATATATATTGCATTTTAATGAAGTGCATTTTAAATTAGAGCACACCTTTCACATCACCAGATGGTTCGTCTTTAGGTGCAGTCTGTGTGTTGTGAATGAAGGAACGCTACGGTATGTCAACGCCCCCTCCATATAACACTTCTATACAGTGCCTTCAGAAAGTATCAGACCCCTTGAGTTTTTCCATGTTACGTTTCAGCCTTATTCTAAAATGTATGAAATAAAAATATTTCCTCATCAATTTGCACACAATACCCCATAACGACAAAGAAAAAACAGGTTTTTAGAAATGTTTGCAAATGTATAAAAAAAAAAATATATATATATATATATATATATATATAAAAAATATTTACAAAAGTATTCAGACCCTTTGGAATGAGACTCGAAATTGAGCTCAGGTGCATCCTGTTTCCATTGATCATCCTTGAGATGTTTTGACAACTTGATTGGAATCCACCTGTGGTAAATTTAATTGATTGGACATGATTTGGAAAGGCACACATCTGTTAATATAAGGTCCCACAGTTGACATTGCATGTCATTGCAAAACCCAACCCTTGAGGTCAAAGGAATTGTCTGTAGAGCTCTGAGACAGGATTGTATCGAGGCACAGATGGGGGGAAGGGTACCAACAAATGTCTGCAGCATTGAAGGTCCCCGAGAACACGGTGTCCTCCATCATTCTTAAATGGAAGAAGTTTGGAACCACCAGACTCTTCCTGGGGCTGGCCACCTGGCAGAACTGAGCAATCAGGGGAGAAGGGCCCTGGTCAGTGATGTGACCAAGAACCCCGATGGTCTCTGTGACAGAACTCCAGAGTAACTCTGTGAAGATGGGAGAACCTTCCAGAAGGACAACCAGCTCTGCAGCACTCCACCAATCAGGCCATTTACGGTAGAGTTTCCAGACCGAAGCCGCTCTTCAGTAAAAGGCACATGAAAGCCCACTTGGAGTTTGCCAAAAGGCACCTAAAGGACTCTCAGACCATGAGAAACAAAATTCTCTGGTCTGATGAAACCAATATTCAACTATTTGGCCTGAATGCCAAGCATCACATCTGGAGGAAACCTGACACCATCCCTACGGTGAAGCATGGTGGCGGCAGCATCATGCTGTGGGGATGTTTTTCAGCGGCAGGGACTGGGAGACTAGTCAGGATCGAGGGAAAAATGAATGGAAAGATGAATGGAGAAAAGTACAGAGAGATCCTTGATGAAAACCTGCTCCAAAACACTCAGGACCTCAGACTTGGGTGAAAGTTCACCTTCCAACAGGACAACAACCCTAAGCACACAGCCAAGACAATGCAGGAGTGGTTAAAGACAAGTCTAAGAATGTCCTGGCCCAGCCAGAGCCCGGATTTGAACCCGATCATACATCTCTGGAGAGATCTGAAAATAGCTGTGCAACGACGTTTCCCAGCCATCCTGACAGAGCTTGAGAGGATCTGCGGAGAAGAATGGGAGAAATTTCCCAAATACAGATGTGCCAAGCTTGTAGAGTCATACCCAAGAAGATTCGAGGCTGTGATCGCTGTGCTTCATAAAAGTACTGAGTTAAGGGTCTGAATTCGTATGTTAATGTGATATTACAGTGTTTTATTTTTTTATAAATTAGCAAAAATCTCTAAAAACATGTTTTTCTTTGTCATTATGGGGTATTGTGTGCAGATTGATGAAGGGGGGAAAAACAATTTCATTTTAGAATAAGACTGTAACTTAACAAAATGTGGAAAACGTGAAGGGGTCTGAATACCTTCCGAAGGCACTCTCCAGACTTAGACACAAACTGTCTCACTATGCCATTTTTATTCAGTGGAAAATACATTTTATGGATAGAAATGTAACTATGACATTACCCAAAACAAAGTCCCACACAAAAAAAGGTTATTGGTTAGTTGAAATTCTTATCCAATCCTTATTCAAGCCAGTCTGGTCTGTTTGAGGTTCCCATGTCAGAAACTGCAATATAAAAACTCAAAACATCTTGCCTGGTGTGTTTGGTCTTGTGTCTCATACCACCTCGCTGGTCCATCTGGATTCCCTCTTGTGTGACTTGAGGAAGGTCAAGGGTCACCCAGATCAGATGAATAGAACCAGAACGAGGGACTGTGTAGCCTTGTAGGGAACCAGAGTAGAACTACAGAATCATGCAAGGAACCTGGAGATCCGTTCATTAGTGGAAATGTGACGGACAAGATCTGATCAGCGGGGTACAGCCGCCGCACACCAGCTGTAGTCGCTGGGCCGGGTGGGGATCTTAGCCTTCTCTACAGGACACCGCCACGCGTCACCATGCACGGCACACACACCAGGAATTATCAGCAGGGTAACACTCAGCAGATATATGGAAATGACTATATATAGCATCACGTTATATTACTTTGGTACTGCACATAGCATCGCAGATAGATTAGCACCTTACTAAGCAGCTAAGAAACAGTCAGATAGATTAGCATCTCACTAAGCAGCTAATAACAGTCAGATAGATTAGCATCTCACAACAGTCAGATAGATTAGCATCTCACTAAGCAGCTAACAACAGTCAGATAGATTAGCATCTCACTGAGCAGCTAACAACAGTCAGATAGATTAGCATCTCACTGAGCAGCTAACAACAGTCAGATAGATTAGCATCTCACTAAACAGCTAATAACAGTCAGAAAGATTAGCATCTCACTAAGAAGCTAACAACAGTCAGATAGATTAGCATCTCACTAAGCAGCTAGTAACAGTCAGATAGATTAGCATCTCACTAAGCAGCTAACAACAGTCAGATAGATTAGCATCTCACTAAGCAGCTAATAACAGTCAGATAGATTAGCATCTCACAAAGCAGCTAACAACAGTCGGATATATTAGCATCTCACTAAGAAGCTAACAACAGTCAGATAGATTAGCATCTCACTAAGCAGCTAGTAACAGTCAGATAGACTAGCATCTCACTAAGCAGCTAACAACAGTCAGATAGATTAGCATCTCACTAAGCAGCTAATAACAGTCAGATAGATTAGCATCTCACAAAGCAGCTAACAACAGTCGGATATATTAGCATCTCACTAAGAAGCTAACAACAGTCAGATAGATTAGCATCTCACTAAGAAGCTAACAACAGTCAGATAGATTAGCATCTCACTAAGCAGCTAACAACAGTCAGATAGATTAGCATCTCACTAAGCAGCTAACAGCACTCACTCTCTCGGTCTGTGTGGTGTCTCTGCCACTTTATCAACAAAAACAATTGTGCACACCTGCAGCACCCCTCTTTCTTTTCCTCTCTCTACTCTCTCTTTCTCTCTCCCTCTGAAAATGTCTACAGAGACTTGACTAATTCTATATTCTGTAGTGTTGTGAATAGTTGAACCTGTAGTATAACCTGCAGCATGTTTTATTATAAAGTTGACTTGAGATGGTGTGCGTGTAAGTTAAACAATATTCATGCATTATTTATTAGAAAAATAAGAGATATCACTACATTTTCCATCTTATTTAGATCATTTCTTAGAAAGGAATGCCACTTCTTTGTGTCAGACTGCAGGCTAGCTGAAGTAAAAGTAAACTCCCACTATTGGAACTTATCTGTCTTTAAGCAATTGTTAAAATGTCACAGACAATCATAATTTAACACTGTCTCCTTGTGTTGTTTCTTTGAATGTTTCTGTAAATACAGCAGTCTATCTAGGATGCTTCCTCCTGCTCACCAGAGACTTAAGGTGTTTCAACAATAGCTTGTAAAAAATACAAAGAAGCACTTTTCCCTCTTCCAAAATCCCCACAGAACAGACCAAAGGTATCAAAACTGAAAAAAGAAAGAAAGAAATCTGTGGGATGATGAATAATTTGAATGAGGAAATGAAGCCGTTTGAGGACTGACTGAGATACCCCACAAGCAGCTAGCAGGCAGCCATTGGGAGGATACAATTAGGTCACCAAAAATAAAATGCTGCAACGCTGGTATCCTCCTGTAACTCTTTCTTAGAGTTGTCAAATCCAATATAGTTCATCTGAACTCTTTATATTGAATTAAAACTTGAGGGAAGGGAAAGAGAGAAAGAGAGAGAAGGCAGAGAGAGAGAATAAATCAAATTTTATGCTTCGTAAACAACAGGTATAGATTAAAATTGAAATGCTTACTTACAGGCCCTTCCCAACAATGTAGAGAGAAATAAATATAGAAAATGACAGAAGAATAAAACACGTAATAAGTAATAGTAGTAATAATAACGATAAATTGGCTATATACACAGGGTACCAGTACCGAGTTGATGTGCAGGGGTATTTGTATTTATTAAAGGATCCCCATTAGTTCCTGCCAAGGCAGCAGCTACTCTTCCTGAGATTTATTATGGATCCCCATTAGATCCTGCCAAGGCAGCAGCTACTCTTCCTGGGGTTTATTATGGATCCCCATTACACGGAACCCAAACCGGCTGCGCACGTGCGCCATCGTGCGCCATCGTGCGCCATCGTGCACCATTGTGTATAAACATATTTTGTCCCCCCCATACTAAACGCGATCACGACACGCAGGTTCAAATATCAAAACAAACTCTGAACCAATTATATTAATTTGTGGACAAGTTGAAAAGCATTAAACATGTATGGAAATTTAGCTAACGAGCTTGCACTTTCTAGCTAATGTGTCCTATTTAGCTAGCTTGCTGTTGCTAGCCAATTTGTCGTGGGATATAAACATTGAGTTGTTATTTTACCTGAAATGCACAAGGTCCTCTACTCCGACAATTAATCCACACATAAAACGGTCAACCGAATCGTTTCTAGTCATCTCTCCTCCTTTCAGGCTTTTTCTTCTCTTGACTTTATAATAATAATAATAATAATAATTGCAATTGGCAATTTTAATAAATTAGGTGCATTTACCGCCACTGACCTTGTTTGTCTTTGGGTATAACCAATGAGGAGATGGCACGTGGGTACCTGCTTCTATAAACCAATGAGGAGATGGGAGAGACGGGACTGGCAGCGGGATCTGCATCAGAAATAGAACTGACTTCTATTTTAGCCCTTGGCAACACAGATGCTGCAATAATTGAATAACAGATTTCTAAATGTATTTAGAGCGGTGTAGTCAGCCTGTTAGTTCCTGTCAAGGCAGCAGCTACTCTTCCTGGGTTTATTATGGATCCCCATTAGTTCCTGCCAAAGCAGCAGCTACTCTTCCTGGGGTCCGGCAGAATTAAGGCAGTTATACAATTTTAAAAACATTACAATACATTCATAACAGATTTTCCAACTCACCAAGTGTGTGCCCTCAGGCCCCTACTCCACTACCACATATCTACTACACAAAATCCATGTGTGCGTGTGTGTATAGTGTGTGTATAGTGTGTATGTTATCATGTGTGTGTATGAGTGTGTCTGTGCCTATGTTTGTGTTGCTTCACAGTCCCTGTTGTTCCATAAGGTGTATTTTTATCTGTTTTTAAAATCTGATTCTACTGCTTGCATCATTTACCTAATGTGGAATAGAGTTCCATGTAGTCATGGCTCTATGTAGTACTGTGAAGAGACCTCTGGTGGCATGTTTTGTGGGGTATGCATTGGTGTCCGAGCTCTGCGCCAGCAGCTAAAAACAGACAGCTCGGTACTTTCAACATGTCAATACCTCTCACAAGTACAAGTAGTGATGAAGTCAATCTCTCCTCCACTTTTAGCCAGGAGGGATTGACATGCATATCATTAATGTTTGCTCTCTGTGTACATCCAAGGGCCAGCCGTACTGCCCTGTTCTGAGCCAATTGCAATTGGCACCTGACCACACGCCTGAACAGTAGTCCAGGTGTGACAAAACTAGGGCCTGCATGACATGCCTTGTTGATAGTGCTGTTAAGAAGGTAGAGCATTATGGATATACTTTATTATGGATATACTTCTCCCCATCTTAGCTACTGTTGTATCAATATTGTTTTGACCATAACAGTTTACAATCCAGTGTTACTCCAACCAGTTTAGTCATCTCAACTTGCACAATTTCCACATTATTTCTTACAAGATTTAGTTGAGTTTTAAGGTTTAGTTACTGATTTGTCCTAAATACAATGCTATTTTAGATGTTTATATTTAGCACTAACTTATTCATTGGCGCACATTCTGAAAGTAACTGCATTTCTTTGTTTTAAGTGTTGCAGTCATTTCAGTCGATGTAGCATCTGCTGTGTATATTGTTGAGTCATCCGCATGTCGTTAGTAAAGATTGAAAAAAGTAAGGGGCCTAGACAGCTGCCCTGGGAAATTCCTGATTCTACCTGGATTATGTTGGAGAGGCTTCCATTTTCAGTCTCCTGTGTTCTGTTAGACAAGTAACTCTTTATCCGCAATATAGCAGGGGGTTGTAAAACCATAGCACATACATTTTTCCTGCAGCAGACTATGAGCGATAATGTCAAAAGCCCGCACTGAAGTTTAACAAAACAAATCAAATGGTATTAGTCACACGTGCCGAATACAACAGATATTCGAATACAACAGTAATTAAAGAGCAGAGGTAAAGTAACAATAGTGAGACTATATAGAGGGGGGTACCGGTACAGAGTCAATGGGCGTGGGGCACTGGTTAGATGAGGTAATATGTACATGTAGGTAGAGTTATTAAAGTGACTATGTATAGATAATAACAGAGTGTAGCAGCAGTGTAAAGAGGGGAAGGGCAATGCAAATAGTCCGGGTAGCCATTTGATTAGATGTTCAGGAGTCTTATGGCTTGGGGGGGTAGAAGCTGTTTAGAAGCCTCTTGGACCTAGACTTGGTGCTCCGGTACCGCTTGCCGTGCGGTAACAGAGAGAACAGTCTATGACTAGGGTGGCTGGAGTCTTTGACAATTTTTAGGGCCTTCCTCTGACGCCGCCTGGTATAGAGGTCCTGGATGGCAGGAAGCTTGGCCCCAGTGATGTACTGGGTCGTTCGCACTACCCTCTGTAGTGCCTTGCGGTCGAAGGCCGAGCAGTTGCCAAACCACGCAGTGATGCAACCAGTCAGGTGTCAATGAGAATGTGGGCATGCTCAGTCCTCTTTTTCCTGTAGTCCACAATCATCTCCTTTGTCTTGATCACGTTGAGGGAGAGGTTGCTGTCCTGGCACCACACGGCCAGGTCTCTGACCTCCTCCCTATAAGCTGTCTCGTTGTTGTCAGTGATCAGGCCTACCACTGATGTGTCATTGGCAAACTTAATGATGGTGTTGGAGTCGTGCCTGGCCGTGCAGTCATGAACAGGGAACAGGGAATACAGGATGGGACTGAGCACGCACCCCTGAGAGGCCCCTGTGTTGAGCATCAGTGTGGCGGATGTGTTGTTACCTACCCTTACCACCTGGGGGCGGCCCGTCAGGAAGTCCAGGATCCAGGTGTTTAGTCCGTTGGGTCCTTAGCTTATATATCAGCTTTGAGGGCACTATGGTGTTGAACGCTGAGCTGTAGTCAATGAATAGCATTCTCACATAGGTGTTCCTTTTTGTCCAGGTGGAAAAGGGCAGTGTGGAGTGCAATAGAGATTGCTTCATCTGTGCATCTGTTGGTTGCGGTATGCAAATTGGAGGGGGTCTAGTGTTTCTGGGATAATGGTGTTGATGTGAGCTATGACTAGCCTGTGGTCTGCTTAAAACATGTTGGTATTACAGACTTGGACAGGGAGTGGTTGAAAATGTCAGTGAAGATACTTGCTAGTTTTTCAGCGCATGCTCGCAGTACACTTCCTGGTAATCTGTCTGGCCCTGTGGCCTTGTGATGTTGACCTGTTTAAATCGGCTGTGGAGAACGTGATCACACAGTCTTCCAGAACAGCTGGTGCTCTCATACATGTTTCAGTGTTATTTGCCTCAAAGCTAGCATATAAGTAGTTTAGCTCGTCTGGTAGGCTCTTATCACAGCTCTCGGCTGTGCTTCCCTTTCTAGTCTGTAATGGTTTCCAAGCCCTGCCACATCCGACGAGGGTCAGAGCCGGTGTAGTATGATTCAATCTTAGTCCTGTATTGACAATTTGCCTGTTGGATGAATTCATCAGGGCACGGACCAAGCAAGGTGTCGAAAGCGTTCAACAGGGATGCTGATCCATGTTGAGTCCAATGCTTCCCACAGTTGTGTCGGATGTTGGCTGGATGTCCTTTGGGTGGTGGACCATTCTTGATACACATGGGAAACGGTTGAGTGTGAAAAGCCCAGCAGCGTTGTAGTTCTTGACACAAACCAGTGTGCCTGGCACCTACTACCATACCCCGTTCAAAGACACTTAAACCTTTTTTTCTTGCCCATGGCACAAATACACAATCCATGTTTCAATTTTCTCAAGGCTTAAAAGTACTTCTTTAATTTGTCTCCTACCCTTCATGTAAACTGATTGAAGTGGTTTTGAAGGAAAAATCCAAAACTACTAATTTCTTTAATGTGTTAAATAATACTAATATGGAGAACAAAATTGTTTGTCAACAGATGTTTCATTTTGGCATTACAATTAGGTTGTTAGCAACATGGAAAATCATTGAGGGAATCTGTTGCAGCTCAAGTCGACTACAAAAATCCCAAATTACCTAAACAAACTGCACTATCAAATTTGGAGCCTACAACCTCAGATCGATGTTCAACCGGCAGATCGATGTGTCTCACCGAGTGGAGACTAACATTCGAGACGGCAGATTATTGTAGCTGGGGATTTTAACAAAGCAAATTTGAGGAAAACGCTACCAAAATTCTATCGACACATTGACTGTAGTACTCGCTCTGGAAAAACACTCGACCACTGCTATTCTCTCTTCCGGGATGCCTACAAGGCCCTACCTCACCTCTCCTTTGGCAAATCAGATCACGACTCCATTCTGCTCCTCCATTGCTATAGGCAGAAACTCAAACAGGAAGTACCTGTGCTAAGGTTTATTCAACGGTGGTCTGACCAATCGGAATCCATGCTTCAAGATTGTTTTGATGACTCGGACTGGAATATGTTCCAGGTAACTTCTGAGAATAACATTGATGTATACACGGACATGTTGACTGAGTTCATCAGGAAGTGTATAGAGGATGTTGTTCCCACTGTGACTATTAAAACCTACTCAAATCAGAAACCGTGGATAGATGGCAGTATTCGCGCTAAACTGAAAGTGCGAAGCGCGAACCACCGCATTTACCCACGGCAAGGTGACTGGGCATATGTTTGAATATGTAATTATTTGCTCCGTAAGGCAATCAAACAGGCAAAACGTCAGTACAGGGACAAAGTGGAGTCACAATTCAATGTCTCAGACGTGAGACGTGTGAGGCAGGGTCTACATACCATCACAGATTACAAAGGTAAACCAGCCACGTCGAAGACACCGACGTTTTGCTTCTGGACAAGCTAAACACCTTCTTCACCCCCTTTGACTGTGGGCTCTCATTCTCCGTGGCCGACGTGAGTAAATATTAATTAATATTAATATTAATATATTAATATATGCCATTTAGCAGACGCTTTTATCCAAAGCGACTTACAGTCATGTGTGCATACATTCTACGATAACAACATTAGACCATTAGACCATAACAACATTAGACCATAACAACATTAGACCATTAGACCATAACAGCATTAGACCATTAGATCATAACAACATTAGATCATAACAACATTAGACCATTAGACCATAACAACATTAGACCATTAGACCATAACAACATTAGACCATAACAACATTAGACCATAACAACATTAGACCATTAGATCATAACAACATTAGACCATTAGACCATAACAACATTAGACCATTAGACCATAACAACATTAGACAATTAGATCATAACAACATTAGATCGTAACAACATTAGACCATTAGATCATAACAGCATTAGACCATTAGACCATAACAACATTAGACCATAACAACATTAGACCATAACAACATTAGACCATAACAACATTAGACCATTAGACCATAACAACATTAGATCATAACAACATTAGACCATTAGACCATAACAACATTAGACCATAACACCATTAGACCATAACAACATTAGACCATTAGACCATAACAACATTAGACCATAACACCATTAGACCATAACAACATTAGACCATTAGACCATAACAACATTAGACCATTAGACCATAACAACATTAGATCATAACAACATTAGACCATTAGACCATAACACCATTAGACCATAACACCATTAGACCATAACAACATTAGACCATTAGACCATAACAACATTAGACCATTAGATCATAACAACATTAGACCATTAGACCATAACAACATTAGACCATTAGACCATAACAACATTAGACCATTAGACCATAACAACATTAGACCATTAGACCATAACAACATTAGACCATTAGACCATAACAACATTAGACCATAACAACATTAGACCATTAGACCATAACAACATTAGACCATTAGACCATAACAACATTAGACCATTAGACCATAACAACATTAGACCATAACAACATTAGACCATTAGACCATAACAACATTAGACCATTAGACCATAACAACATTAGAACATAACAACATTAGAACATAACAACATTAGAACATAACAACATTAGAACATAACAACATTAGACCATAACAACATTAGACCATAACAACATTAGACCATTAGACCATAACAACATTAGACCATAACAACATTAGACCATTAGAACATTAGACCATTAGACCATAACAACATTAGACCATTAGACCATAACAACATTAGATCATAACAACATTAGAACATAACAACATTAGACCATAACAACATTAGACCATTAGATCATAACAACATTAGACCATAACAACATTAGACCATAACAACATTAGACCATTAGACCATAACAACATTAGACCATTAGAACATTAGACCATTAGACCATAACAACATTAGATCATAACAACATTAGACCATAACAACATTAGACCATAACAACATTAGACCATTAGACCATAACAACATTAGACCATTAGACCATAACAATATTAGACCATTAGACCATAACAACATTAGACCATAACAACATTAGACCATAACAACATTAGACCATAACAACATTAGACCATAACAACATTAGACCATAACAACATTAGACCATAACAACATTAGACCATTAGACCATAACAACATTAGACCATAACAACATTAGACCATTAGACCATAACAGCATTAGACCATTAGATCATAACAACATTAGATCATAACAACATTAGACCATTAGACCATAACAACATTAGACCATTAGACCATAACAACATTAGACCATAACAACATTAGACCATTAGATCATAACAACATTAGACCATTAGACCATAACAACATTAGACCATTAGACCATAACAACATTAGACAATTAGATCATAACAACATTAGATCGTAACAACATTAGACCATTAGATCATAACAGCATTAGACCATTAGACCATAACAACATTAGACCATAACAACATTAGACCATAACAACATTAGACCATAACAACATTAGACCATTAGACCATAACAACATTAGATCATAACAACATTAGACCATTAGACCATAACAACATTAGACCATAACAACATTAGACCATAACACCATTAGACCATAACAACATTAGACCATTAGACCATAACAACATTAGACCATTAGACCATAACAACATTAGATCATAACAACATTAGACCATAACAACATTAGACCATAACACCATTAGACCATAACACCATTAGACCATAACACCATTAGACCATTAGACCATAACAACATTAGACCATTAGATCATAACAACATTAGACCATAACAACATTAGACCATTAGACCATAACAACATTAGACCATTAGACCATAACAACATTAGACCATTAGACCATAACAACATTAGACCATTAGACCATAACAACATTAGACCATTAGACCATAACAACATTAGACCATTAGACCATAACAACATTAGACCATTAGACCATTAGACCATAACAACATTAGACCATTAGACCATAACAACATTAGACCATAACAACATTAGACCATTAGACCATAACAACATTAGACCATTAGACCATAACGCGTGTAAGACATATACGACATATACGCGTGTTAACCCTCGCAAGGCTGTCAGCCCAGAAGGCATCCCTAGCCGTGTCCTCAGAGCATGCCCAGACCAGCTGGCTGGAGTGTTTACGGACGTATTCAATCTCTCCCTATCCCAGTCTGCTGCCCCCACTTGCTTCAAGATGTCCATCATTGTTCCTATACCCAAGAAATGAAAGGTAACTGAACTAAATGACTATCGCCCCATGACACTCACTTCTGTCATCATGAAGTGTGTTGAGAGGCTAGTTAAGGATCATATCACCTCTTCCTTACCTGACACTCTAGACCCACTTCAATTTGCTTACCGCCCCAGTAGATCCACAGATGATGCAATCACCATCACACTGCACACTGCTCTATCAAATATGGACAAGAGGAATGCCTATGTAAGAATGATGTTCAATGACTATAACTCAGAGTACCCTACAAGCTCATCATTAAGCTCGGGGCCCTGGGTCTGAATCCCACCCTGTGAAACTGGGTCTTGGACTTCCTGACGGGCCTCCCCCAGGTGGTAGGAAACAATACCTCCAGTTCGCTGATCCTCAACACAGGGGCCCCACAAGGGTGTGTACTCAACCCCTTCCTCTACTCCCTGTTCACCCATTAAAGCGTGGCCACACATGCCTCCAACTCAGTTCGCAGACGACACAACAGTAGTTGGCCTGATTGACAACAATGATGAGACAGCCTACAGGAAGGACGTAGGAGGTGAGGGCCTTAGGGGAGTGTTGCTAGGAAAACATCAACAAAACGAAGGAGAAGGTGAGCTTCACATCACTGAGATGATCCACCCACATCGACAGTGTGGTGAAGAAAGCACAAAAGTCTCATTTCTACCCCAGGAGACTGAAGAAATTTGGCTTGACCCCGGGAACCTCACAAACTTTAACAGATGCACAATTGAGAGCATGCTGCCGTGCTGTATCACCGTCTGGTATGGCAACTGCACCTTCCGCAACTGCAGAGCTCTCCAGAGAGTGGCGCGATCTGCCCAACGCATCACCGGAGGCACACTGACTGGCCTCCAGGACACCTACAGCACCTGATGTCACAGGAAGGCCAAAAAGATCATAAATAACATCAACCACCCGAGCCATGGCCTGTTCACCCGCCTATCATCCAGAATGTAGTACAGGTGCATCAAAGCTGGGGCCGAGAGACTGAAAAACAGCTTCTATCTCAAGGCCATCAAACTGTTAAATAGCTATTACTAGCCAGCTACCACCCGGTTACTCAACCCTGCACCTTACAGGCTGCTGCCCTGTATACATAAATATGGGATCACTTGCAACTTTGATATTGGAACAATAGTCACTTTAATAATGTTTACATACTGCTTTACTCATCTCATACAGTGCCTTCGGAAAGCATTCAGACCTCTTCTCTTTTTCCACATTTTGTGATGTTACAGACTTATTCTAAATTCAAATTAAATAAATGTTTTTCATAAATCTATACACAATTTCAACAAAACGAAAACGGGTGTTCTGAATTTTTTTTAATTAATGAAAAATTGAAAACAGAAATAACTTACTAACATAAGTATTCAGACCTTTTGCTATGAGACTCAAAATTGAGCTCAAGTGCATCCAGTTTCCTGATTCATCCTTGAGAAGTTTCTTCAACTTGATTGGAGTCCACCTGTGGTAAATTCAATTGATTGGACATGATTTGGAAGAATTTGTTAGAAGCCCATAAAATGGCTGCCATCTATTGCAGCTCCATTCTTTCAAAGAATGAGACAGAGGGAGAGAGAGAGAAGATTGAGGGAGAGAGAGAGAAGATGGACAGAGAGACAGGATAGAGAGAGAAGACAGAGAGAAGGCTAAGAGAAGTCACAGAGAGACACTGAGAGACAGAAATAGGGAGATATTGCTTTTTACAGTAAGTGCTTTATTTTATATTTCTCATCAATGTATAAGATTTCCTCACTGCACAACTAGTCATAGTGGTACATTCAAATGAAGAATCCACTTGTTCAGATTTCAAACGAGACTGCTACGAGTACTCAATGCTGACTTCATGCTCATTTAGGTAATCTTTATCTAAAGACAATCTGGTTAATTTAGGCACAATAAAACTTGACCAATATTGTATTTCATGCCTTTGGTGTCACAGAAAGCTGAGCTCTAGCGCCAAAACTGTCGGGAGAAAGTTTACGAACCATTACTGTTCTGACAAAAAGTCAACATAAAGTCAACAAAAATGTCTGAGACACCACAACAGGAAGGAAGCCAGCTCCTCGGTAGAGCGAGTGGTGGCACGTCTCCAAGGTGACAGCTATGTCACACCGCCTAAAACCCTGTGGCACAATTATACCCCTGTCGCTCCCAGGGAGAGATGGAGCTGAGGAACGGAAGGAGTTAGTGAGAACGAGAGAATGAAGTGGTGGAGGGAGGGGAGGCGGCAAGGATAGCTGTTCTTCTTTAGTGTGAGAAAGGCGTCATAGCTTCTGGCTTATTCACAGAGACAGCCCTAGGGATGCTTCTCGCTCTTTTTTAACAAAGCATTCCTACTCTGTTAGTGAATATTTCTGGCTGGCTGGCTGGCTGACTGGGTATGCTCGAGTCATCTCATATGGGCTTCTCTATTCTCTTGTCTTTATCTCCTCTTCTCTCCTCTCACGCTCTCTCTCTCTCCATCTCTCTGTCTCTCTCTCTCTCACTCCTCTCTTTCTTCTCTTCTCTCTCCTCTCGTCTTGCTCCTCAGCAGCTGTTTGAGAAAACTTTTCTCTCCGAGACATCAAGCCCACATCGTTTCAGTCATGGTGTGTCAAATGAATAAGATAATGGTGCTATAGTTCAAATTATAAACTGTGTGGTTCCAGCCCTGAATGTTGATTGGCTGACAGCCGTGGCAAATTGGCCATATACCACACCCCATCGTGCCTTATTGCTTAAGTAAAGGCCAGCTTGGGAGTCAGGACAGTTGATGTTTTAGTGTCACATACAGATGACATGAATGGCTGAAAGTCCTGGACTGATTGTGGGCGGACACATATGATGCTCCTTATCCTTTTGCTTCATTGTTTTCATTGTGTTGTTGTTGTTGTTGTTGTTGTTGTTGCAGCTAACTAACTTCGTACTCACTAGTCATGAATTGAAGATCAAATTATGCAGTTGAGACAGTTAAAAGGAATTTCCTTTCTGATTTCTTAATTGAATGTGGTTCACACGAGAAGAGACACTGCTTTTCACTGTGTTTTGGTTGAAGAATGTCAGGGTTTAATAGTCTTGACTCCCCATTAGCTCAGTGTGAACTATAGAGGGGGAAAGAGAGGGAGGGAGGGGAAGAGAGAGGGAGGGGAAGAGAAAGTGAGAGAAAGGGGGAAAGAGAGAGGGAGGGGAAATAGAGTGAGGGGGAGATAGAGATGGAGGGAAACAAGAGAGAGGCGGAGAGAATGAGAGTGAGAGAGAGAAGAGAGAGAGAGAGGAGAGAGAGAGAGAGAGAGAGAGAGAGAGAGAGGAGAGAGAGAGAGAGAGGGAGAGAGAGAGAGTGTGAGGGGGAAAGAGAGAGAGGGAGGGAACAAGAGAGAGGGAGGGGAATAGAGAGATGAGAGAGAGAGGGGGAGGGAGAGTGGAGAGAGAGGGGAAAGAGAGAGGGGGAAACAAGAAATGAGAGAGATAGAGAGGTAGAGAGAGAGAGAGAGAGAGAGAGAGAGAGAGAGAGAGAGAGAGAGAGAGAGAGAGAGAGAGAGAGAGAGAGAGAGAGAGAGAGAGAGAGAGAGAGAGAGAGAGAGAGAGAGAGAGAGAGAGAGAGGGAGAGAGAGAGAGAGAGAGAGAGAGAGAGAGAGAGAGAGAGAGAGAGAG
>NC_060184.1:10389546-10427046 GCF_021184085.1 Oncorhynchus gorbuscha
AACATTACCAAGGTGTGGCCGTTTCCCTCTCAGGCTGATACAGAGAGACTCATTGCATTTATTACAAGCAGGTTGACTGCTGTAGTGGTCTCCTGTCTGGTCTACCCAAGAAAACCATCGGTCAACTGTAAAACACATACAGAATGCTGCAGCATGGGTAGTGACCAAGACCAGATGAAGAGCACACACCACTGGTTTTAAGGTCTCTGCACTGTAAAACACATACAGAATGCTGCAGCATGGGTAGTGACCAAGACCAGATGAAGAGCACACACCACTGGTTTTAAGGTCTCTGCACTGTAAAACACATACAGAATGCTGCAGCATGGGTAGTGACCAAGACCAGATGAAGAGCACACACCACTGGTTTTAAGGTCTCTGCACTGTAAAACACATACAGAATGCTGCAGCATGGGTAGTGACCAAGACCAGATGAAGAGCACACATCACATCGGTTTCAAGGTCTCTGTACTGGCTGCCTGTGAGTTTTATAATTAATTTAAAGATTCTTCTATTAGTTTTTAAATCAATCCACGATTGTGCACCCCAATACATGTCAGACATGGTTTTAAGTTATGTACCCAGGAGCTCCCTCAGGTCCCCTGGCACTGGTCTTATAAGCCTCGGACCGAGAGGCATGGAGAGACAGCCTTTAGTTAATTTGCCCCCAGCCTCTGGAATAACCTGCCATAGAACCTGAGGGGAACCAAGAGGCATGAAGAGACAGCCTTTAGTTAATTTGCCCCCAGCCTCTGGAATAACCTGCCAGAGAACCTGAGGGGGACAAGAGGCATGGAGAGACAGCCTTTATTTATTATGCCCCCAGCCTCTGGAATAACCTGCCAGAGAACCTGAGGGGGACCAAGAGGCACGGAGAGACAGCCTTTAGTTGTTATGCCCCCAGCCTCTGGAATATCCTGCCAGAGAACCTGAGGGGGACCAAGAGGCACGGAGAGACAGCCTTTAGTTGTTATGCCCCCAGCCTCTGGAATAACCTGCCAGAGAACCTAAGGGGGACCAAGAGGCATGGAGAGACAGCCTTTAGTTCCTATACCTCGAGCCTCTGGAATAGCCTTCCCCCAGCCTCTGGAACATCCTGCCCTCAGCCTCTGGAATAGCCTGACCCCAGTCTCTGGAATAGCCTGCCCCTAGCCTCTGGAATAGCCTGACCCCAGCCTCTGGAATAGCCTGACCCCAGCCTCTGGAATAGCCTGACCCCAGCCTCTGGAATAGCCTGACCCCAGCCTCTGGAATATCCTGACCCCAGCCTCTGGGATAGCCTGACCCCAGCCTCTGGAATAGCCTGACTCCAGCCTCTGGAATAGCCTGCCAGATAACCTGATGGAGACCAAGAGGCATGGAGAGACAGCCTTTAGTTACTATGCCCCCATCCTCTGGAATAACCTGCCATAGAACCTGAGGGGAACCAAGAGGCATGAAGAGACAGCCTTTAGTTAATTTGCCCCCAGCCTCTGGAATAACCTGCCAGAGAACCTGAGGGGGACAAGAGGCATGGAGAGACAGCCTTTATTTATTATGCCCCCAGCCTCTGGAATAACCTGCCAGAGAACCTGAGGGGGACCAAGAGGCACGGAGAGACAGCCTTTAGTTGTTATGCCCCCAGCCTCTGGAATATCCTGCCAGAGAACCTGAGGGGGACCAAGAGGCATGGAGAGACAGCCTTTAGTTCCTATGCCTCGAGTCTCTGGAATAGCCTTCCCCCAGCCTCTGGAACATCCTGCCCTCAGCCTCTGGAATAGCCTGACCCCAGTCTCTGGAATAGCCTGCCCCTAGCCTCTGGAATAGCCTGACCCCAGCCTCTGGAATAGCCTGACCCCAGCCTCTGGAATAGCCTGCCATAGAACCTGAGGGGGACCAAGAGGCATGGAGAGACAGCCTTTAGTTACTATGCCTCGAGCCTCTGGAATAGCCTTCCCCCAGCCTCTGGAATAGCCTTCCCCCAGCCTCTGGAACATCCTGCCCCCAGCCTCTGGAATATCCTGCCCCCAGCCTCTGGAATAGCCTACCCCCAGCCTCTGGAATATCCTGACCCCAGCCTCTGGAATAGCCTGCCAGAGAACCTGATGGAGACCAAGAGGCATGGAGAGACAGCCTTTAGTTACTATGCCCCCATCCTCTGGAATAACCTGCCAGAGGACCTGAGGGGGACCAAGAGGCATGGAGAGGCAGCCTTTAGTTATTATGCCCCCAGCCTCTGGAATAACCTGCCAGAGAACCTGAGGGGGACCAAGAGGCATGGAGAGACAGTCTTTAGTTATTATGCCCCCAGCCTCTGGAATAACCTGCCAGAGAACCTGAGGGGGGCTGAAACTGTGGGCATATTTAAAACACACCTTTTTAGCTTTGCTTTTCCTCACAGTACTTTTTAGTCAATCAGTTGGTTGTGTAGTAAATATTTACGTTTAAAAAAATATATATATTTTTTTCCCCTGTGAAGCACATTGTGTTGCATTCCATGTATGAAATGTGTTGTATAAATAAAGCTTGATTAGAGAGAGCGAGAGAGAGGGAGAGCGAGAGAGAGGGAGAGCGAGAGAGAGGGAGAGCGAGAGAGAGGGAGAGCGAGAGAGAGAGGGAGAGAGAGAGAGAAGGGGAACAAGAGAGAGAGAGAGAGAGAGAGAGGGAACAAGAGAGAGAGAGAGAGAGAGGGAACAAGAGAGAGATAGAGAGAGGGAGGGAGAGAGAGAAGGGGAACAAGTGAGAGAGAGAGAGAGAGAGAGAGAGAGAGAGAGAGAGAGAGAGAGAGAGAGAGAGAGAGAGAGAGAGAGAGAGAGAGAGAGAGAGAGAGAGAGAGAGAGAGAGAGAGAGAGGGAACAAGAGAGAGAGAGAGAGAGAGAGAGAGAGAGAGAGAGAGAGAGAGAGAGAGAGAGAGAGAGAGAGAGAGAGAGAGAGAGAGATCGAGAGAGATCGAGAGAGGGAGGGAGAGAGAGAAGAACAAGAGAGAGAGAGAGAGAAAGAGGGAACAAGAGAGAGAGAGAGAGAGAGAGAGGGAGAGTGAGAGAGAGAGAGCGAGAGAGAGAGGGAGAGGAGAGGAGAGAGAGAGAGGGGGGAGAGAGAGAGAGGGAACAAGAGAGAGATAGAGAGAGATAGAGAGAGAGAGAGAGAGAGAGAGAGAGAGAGAGAGAGAGAGAGAGAGAGAGAGAGAGAGAGAGAGAGAGAGAGAGAGAGAGGGAGAGAGAGAGAGAGAGAGGGAACAAGAAAGTGCTAGAGAGAGAAGGAACAAGAAAGTGCTCGAGAGGGAGAAAAGGAGAAGAAAAGAAGGATGAAAGAGACAGAGAGGAGAGAGGGAAGAGGGAGGAAAGTGAGAGAAAGGAGAGAGGAAAGAAGGAGGAAAGATAGAGAGAGAGGAGTTTGGGAAGAAGGAGGAAAGATAGAGAGAGAGGAGAAAGGGGAGAGGGAGGAAAGAGAGAGAAGAGAGAGAAAAGGAGAGGAAAGGAGGGAGGAAAGACAGAGAGAAGAGAGAGGAGAGGAAAGAGGGAGGAAAGAGAGAGAGAAGAGAGGGAAGGTGAGGAAAGAGGGAGGAAAGAGAGAGAGAGAGAGAGAGAGAGAGAGAGCGAGAGAGAGAGAGAGAGAGAGAAGATAGAAGAGTGAGGGAAAAGAGAGTTGGAAGGTATGTGTTCATACTCAAACTAGGTCACACTGTGGTAGGAACAAAACAGAACAGACCTCAAGTTTGCAGAAATCATTACAGGAAAACAAACGTGTCAGTCGCTTGACACTGTTTTCCTTCCAAGCAGAGAGAAAAATGATAATAAGAAATACAAAAAAATCTCCATTGCAAATTAGCCTCCTCTGTCATTGTGAAGTTTCCTGTTTGAAATGCATATCAAAACCACGGCACCGCAGCCACAACTTACCTTGTCATTGACATCAGGGGACAGACAGAGAGGAGATGAGAGAGAGGGATATGGATGTATACACAAGCCCCCCCCCCACCCCCCCACAAAGATAGATAAATCAGAGAGAGAGAGAGAGAGAGAGAGAGAGAGAGAGAGAGAGAGAGAGAGAGAGAGAGAGAGAGAGAGAGAGAGAGAGAGAGAGAGAGAGAGAGAGAGAGAGAGAGAGAGCGACACTCACATTCAAAACATCTGACTTCTTTTTCCGACTGTCTTTAAGATCCCAAACAAATAGAACTAGCGGATGCAAGAAGGACAACGAGAAGAGAGGGAAGGTTATAGAGTGTCAGAAAATGATGTCAGAAAGACTTTAACCTGTTTTGGAGACTGGTTTTTGTTCTAGGTTTACCTAACTCACTCAATTACCGCATACACGAAAAAGTCGGGATGTTTAAAACGCGATTCATTTTTTTTAAACGGCATTGAACATGTTCTCAGCTCAATTCTCTAGCGTTTTAATGAGGGACGCAATATTGGAATTGGCGTGGTAGCATTAACTCTCTTCAGCTAACCAGGGGGTGAGAAGGCCACAGCTTTCCTCCTAGAGATCAACTGAGACCTGATTAAACACCAGTCAATGACCCTCTGAATTAGTCCTCCCTGTCCGTCACATGACCCTGCCGGCCCACTGTATACCTACACACTTTACTCTCCCCAATGGTGTCAATCTATCTATTTATCTGTTCTGTGATTGGCTTGGAGCTACAGGAAGTAGAGTCACAATCGGCCGCATCCCTAATGACACTATAGTCCCTTTATAGAACACTACTTTTGACCAGGGCCCGGTTTCCCAAAAGCATCTTAATGCCAAATTCATCTTAGAACATAGGATCCCATAGGGTATAGGGTGCCATAGGATCCCATAGGGTATAGGGTGCCATAGGATCCCATAGGGTAGAGGGTGCCATAGGATCCCATAGGGTATAGGGTGCCATAGGATCCCATAGGGTAGAGGGTGCCATAGGATCCCATAGGGTAGAGGGTGCCATAGGATCCCATAGGGTATAGGGTGCCATAGGATCACATTGGGTATAGGGTGCCATAGGATCCCATAGGGTAGAGGGTGCCATAGGACCTCATAGGGTAGAGGGTGCGATAGGATCCCATAGGGTAGAGGGTGCCATAGGCACCCATAGGGTAGAGGGTGCCATAGGATCCCTTAGGGTAGAGGGTGCCATAGGATCCCATAGGGTAGAGGGTGCCATAGGGATCCTCTCCTCTCCTCTCCTCTCCTCTCCTCTCCTCTCCTCTCCTCTCCTCTCCTCTCCTCTCCTCTCCTCTCCTCTCCTCTCCTCTCCTCTCTCTCTCCTCTCCTCTCTATCTCCTCTCCTCTCCTCTCTATCTCCTCTCCTCTCCTCTCTCCTCTCCTCTCCTCTCCTCTCCTCTCCTCTCCTCTCCTCTCCTCTCTATCTCCTCTCCTCTCCTCTCCTCTCTATCTCATCTCCTCTCCTCTCCTCTCTATCTCCTCTCCTCTCCTCTCCTCTCCCCTCTCCTCTCCTCTCCTCTCCTCTCCTCTCCTCTCCCCTCTCCTCTCCTCTCCTCTCCTCTCCTCTCCTCTCATCTCCTCTCCTCTCCTCTCCTCTCCTCTCCTCTCCTCTCCTCTCCTCTCCTCTCCTCTCCTCTCCTCTCTATCTCCTCTCCTCTCCTCTCTCCTCTCTATCTCCTCTCCTCTACTCTCCTCTCCTCTATGTGGTGACTGCTTGTTAATTGGTCCTGGAGAGTAGATTGTATTTGATAATCTCCCTGTGGATGAGGTGGGTGTCTTGGCTGTAAATATCCCTCCCTCCCCATGCAGAGGGCAATGAGAGAGAGTTTGATCAGCTGTTCCAATAGAAATCTGACTTGAGCCCAGTGGAATGTGCATCTAATACATGCATAAATCAAACTCCTTTTTCAGGACATTTTCATATGTCGTATAATATCTTTCATCCCCATCTCTCTCTTTCTTAATCTCTCTCTCTGTATCCCTCTCTCTCTTTCTTAAACTCTCTCTCTTTATTCCCCTCTCTCTTTTCTCTCTCTCTTTATATCTCTCTCTCTTAATCTCTCTCTCTTTTTTCTCTCTCTCTTTCTCTCTCTCTTTATCCCTCTCTCTCTCTCTCTCTCTCTCTCTCTCTCTCTCTCTCTCTCTCTCTCTCTCTCTCTCTCTCTCTCTCTCTCTCTCTCTCTCTCTCTCTCTACCTCTCTATCTCTCTCTATGTATCGCTTTCCCCTCCCTCTCTCTCAATTCAATTTCAA
Organism: Oncorhynchus gorbuscha; assembly: GCF_021184085.1. NCBI lineage: Eukaryota > Metazoa > Chordata > Actinopteri > Salmoniformes > Salmonidae > Oncorhynchus > Oncorhynchus gorbuscha. The sequence continues at coordinate 10,395,702 of NC_060184.1, forward strand.
TTTAAGGGGTTTTATTGGCATGGGAAACATATATTTACATTTCCTAAGCAAGTTAAATAGATAACAAACAAAAGTGAAATAAACTATAAAAAAATGTACAGTAAACACTACACTCACAAAAGTTCCCAAAGAATAAGGACGTTTCAAATGTCATATTACAGTATGTGTAAATGGTTAAAGTACACAAGGGAAAATAAATAAGCATCAATATGGGTTGTATTTACAGTGGTGTTTGTTCTTCACTGGTTGCCCTTTTCTTGTGGCAACAGGTCACAAATCTTTTGTTTTCTAAGTCTTTGTGAATCTGTGTAATCTGAGGGAAATATGTGTCTCTAATATGGTCATACATTGGACAGGAGGTTAGGAAGTGGAGCTCAGTTTGCACCTCATTTTGTGTGAAGTGTGCACATAGCCTGTCTTCTCTTGAGAGCCATGTCTGCCTATGGCGGCCTTTCTCAATGGCAAGGCTATGCTCACGGAGTCTGTACATAGTCAAAGCTTTCCTTAATTTTGGGTCAGTCACAGTGGTCAGGTATTCTGCCACTGTGTCCTCTCTGTTTCGGGTCAAATAGCATTCTTGGTTGCTCTGTTTTTTTTGGATAATTCTTTCCAATGTGTCAAGCAATTATCTTTTTGTTTTCACATGATTTGATTGGGTCTAATTGTGCTGCTGTCCTGGGCCTCTGTGGGGTGTGTTTGTGTTTGTGAACAGAGCCCCAGGACCAGCTTGCTTAGGGGACTCTTTTCCAGGTTCATCTCTCTGTAGGTGATGGCTTTGTTATGGAAGGTTTGGGAATCGCTTCCTTTTAGGTGGTTGTAGAATATAATGGCTCTTTTCTGGATTTTGATAAATAGCGGGTATCGGCCTAAGTTCTGCTTTTCTGATGTATCAAATACTTTTGTCATGCAATAAAGTGCAAATTAATTACTTAAAAATCATACAATGTGATTTTCTGGATTTTTGCTTTAGATTCCATCTCTCACAGTTGAAGTGTACCGATGATACAAATTACAGACCTCTACGTGCTTTGTAAGTAGGAAAACCTGAAAAATCGTCAGTGTATCACATACTTATTCTCCCCACTGTATGTTGAAGAGGGTGGGGCTTAAGCTGCATCCCTGTCTCACCTCACGTCCCTGTGGGAAGAAATGTGTGTGTTTTTTGCCAATTTTAACCGCACACTTGTTGTTTGTGTACATGGATTTTATAATGTCGTATGTTTTACCCCCAACACCACTTCCCATCAGTTTGTATAGCAGACCCTCATGCCAAATTAAGTCAAAGGCTTTTTTGAAATCAACAAAGCATGAGAAGACTTTGCCTTCGTTTTGGTTTGTTTGGTTGTCAATTAGGGTGTGCATGGTGAATACATGGTCTGTTGTACGGTAATTTGGTAAAAAGCCAATATGACATTTGCTCAGTACATTGTTTTTATTGAGGAAATGTCCGAGTCTGCTGTTAATGCAAATGCAGAGGATTTTCCCAAGGTTACTGTTGACGCATATTCCACGGTAGTTATTGGGGTCAAATTTGTCTCCACTTTTGTGGATTGGGGTGATCAGTCCTTGGCTCCAAATATTGGGGAAGATGCCAGAGCTACGGATGGTGTTGAAGAGTTTTATTATAGCCAATTGGAATTTGTTGTCTGTATAGTGAGGATCTAGTGGGGATCATTTCATTAAGGATTGGGTTGGAGGGTTTTTTATTTTGTCCTGTAGCTCATTCAAGGTAATTGGAGAATCCAGTGGGTTGTGGTAGTATTTAATAGTTGATTATAAGATTTGTATTTGATAATGTATATGTTTTGTTATTGCATTTATTTATTCTTTGTTATAGAGACAAAAAGATTGGAGAAGTGGTTTACCCATACATCTCCATTTTGGATAGATAATTATTTGTGTTGTTTGTTTAGTGTTTTCCAGTTTTCCCAGAAGTGGTTAGATTCTATGGATTCTTCAATTACATTGAGCTGATTTCTGACGTTCTGTTCCTTCTTTTTCCGTAGTGTATTTCTGTGTTGTTTTAGTGATTCACATTAGTCAAGGCGTAGACTCAAGTTTTCTGGGTCTCTATCTTTTTGGTTGGACAGGTTTCTCCATTTCTTTCTTAGATTGTTGCATTCTTCATCAAGCCATTCGTCATTGTTGTTCATTTTCTTTGGTTTTCTATTTGAGATTTTTTAGATTTGATAGGGAAGCTGTGAGGTCAAATATACTGTTAATATTTTCTACTGCCAAGTTTACACCTTCACTATTACAGTGGAACGTTTTACCCAGGAAATTGTCTAAAAGGGATTGAATTTGTTGTTGCATAATTGTTTTTTGGTAGGTTTCCAAACTGCATTCCTTCCATCTATAGCATTAATGTTACTCAGTTCCTTTGGCTTTGATGCCTCATGATTGAGTATTGCTCTGTTCAAGTAGACTGTGATTTTGCTGTGGTCTGATAGGGGTGTCAGTGGGCTGACTGTGAACGCTCTGAGAGACTCTGGGTTGAGGTCAGTGATAAGGTAGTCTACATTACTACTGCCAAGATATGAGCTATAGGTGTACCTACCATAGGAGTCCCCTCAAAGCCTACCATTGACTATGTACATACCCAATGTCCAACAGAGCTGCAGGAGTTGTGACCCGTTTTTGTTGATTATGTTGTCATAGTTGTGCCTAGGGGGGCATATGGGGGAGGGAAAGCTGTCACCTGCAGGCAGGTGTTTGTCACCCTGTGGCTGAGGGTGTCAGGTTCTTGTCCGGTTCTGGCATTTAGGTCGCCACAGACTAGTACATGTCCCTGGGCTTGGAAATGATTGATTCCCCCCTCCAGGATGGAGAAGTTGTCTTCATTAAAGTATGTGGATTCTAGTGGGGGGATATAGGTAGCACACAGGAGGACATTTGTCTCTGTTAAGATAATTTCCTTTTGAATTTCTAGCCAAATGTGAAATGTTCCTGTTTTGATTAATTGAATGGAGTGAGTTAGGTCTGCTCTATACCAAATTAACATACCCCCTTCCCTGTTTCACACCTGGTAGTGTGGTGGATGGGACTACCAGCTCTCTGTAACCAAGAGGCTAACCAGTGGGTATGTCTCCTCTATACCACCCACCTGGTAGTATGGTGGATGGGACTACCAGCTCTCTGTAACCTAGAGGCTAACCAGTGGGTATGTCTCCTCTATACCCTGTTTCACACCTGGTAGTATGGTGGATGGGACTACCAGCTCTCTTTAACCTAGAGGCTAACCAGTGGGTATGTCTCCTCTATACCAGGTCTCTTGCAGGATGACAATGTCTGTATTTCCGATTTCTTTGGTGAAGTCCAGGTTCTCTCTCTCTCTCTCTCTCTCTCTCTCTCTCTCTCTCTCTCTCTCTCTCTCTCTCTCCCTCTCTCTCTGTCTATGTCTCTCTCTCTCTCTGTCTCTCTGTCTCTCTCTCTCTCTCTCTCTCTCTCTGTCTCTCTGTCTCTCTCTCTGTCTCTGTCTCTCTCTCTCTCTCTCTCTCTCTCTCTCTCTCTCTCTCTCTCTCTCTCTCTCTCTCTCTCTCTCTCTCTCTCTCTCTCTCTTTCTCTCTCTGTCTCTCTCTCTCTCTCCTCTCTCTGTCTCTCTCTCTCTCTCTCTCTCTCTCTGTCTCTCTCTCTCTCTCTCTCTCTCTCTCTCTCTGTCTATGTCTCTCTCTCTCTCTGTCTCTCTGTCTCTCTCTCTCTCTCTCTCTCTCTGTCTCTCTGTCTCTCTCTCTGTCTCTGTCTCTCTCTCTCTCTCTCTCTCTCTCTCTCTCTCTCTCTCTCTCTCTCTCTCTCTCTCTCTCTCTCTCTCTCTCTCTCTCTCTCTCTCTCTCTCTCTCTCTCCCTCTCTCTGTCTCTCTCTCTCTCTAGCTGTCTCTCTCTCTCTTTCTTTCCTTTTACCTCACTTGTTTATTTCGCTCTTTCATTTTTTATGATTTTCAAACAAGAGGGCCTTGTCTTTAATGCTCCAATCTATTGTTCTGGCAGAGAGTCGAGGAAAGGTGCTGAGATGGGAGATTTTCTACTTTAGGTGTCTGATAGACAGCTGTTCCCAAAGTGGAGTGTGTGTGTGTGTGTGCGTGTGCGTGTGCGTGTGCGTGTGCGTGTGTGTGTGTGTGTGTGTGTGTGTGTGTGTGTGTGTGTGTGTGTGTGTGTGTGTGTGTGTGTGTGTGTGTGTGTGTGTGTGTGTGTGTGTGTGTGTGTGTGTGTGTGTGTGAGTGAGTGAGTGAGTGAGTGAGTGAGTGAGTGAGTGAGTGAGTGAGTGAGTGAGTGAGTGAGTGAGTGAGTGAGTGAGTGAGTGAGTGAGTGAGAGTGAGAGAGAGAGAGTAGATGTCGGTCATGTTGTTGGGACTTTGGAGAGATATGATGAGGACAGTTGATCTCTCTCTCTCGGTCTCGGTCTCTCTCTCTCTCTCTCTCTCTCTCTCTCTCTCTCTCTCTCTCTCTCTCTCTCTCTCTCTCTCTCTCTCTCTCTCTCTCTCTCTCTCTCTGTCTCTCTTTCTCTCTCCCTCCATCCCCCTCTCTCTCTCTCTGTCTCTCTCTCTCCCTCTTTGTTATGTTAATCCAGATGGAAGTAGCAGATTGGCAATGATTTTTCATCTGTCTGTGACGAGAGATAAAAGCCGAAGTGACAAGGTGTCTCGGTATCGTCCTCACTGTTTGTCTGTTCACTCACTAACAAGCCTCTGCCATCTTCCACCAACTCCTATTTACATCTGCAAGCCCACACTCCATTGACCACCCTAAAGGTTTATGCCTTCTCGTTAGGGGGCATGGAGGTAAGAGATTAACATTTTGGGGCCACTTTCATTTTCATAACCCTACTCTGTATAAGTGTGTGTCTGGGTGTGGGGGGTAGTGTGGTGTAATGTGGTGTGTGAACCTTTAAATGAGAAATTACCATACAGGCACCTATCTACCTAGTATTATTATATATTTGAGCATCTGACTGGTATCTAGTCACTACAGTAGATCCCCATAAGGAGCCTCTCTCTCTCTCTCTCTCTCTCTCTCTCTCTCTCTCTCTCTCTCTCTCTCTCTCTCTCTCTCTCTCTCTCTCTCTCTACATCTCTGTAGATGATATGAGATGCCACATCAGCACAGGGTAACCCATCCTTAATCACATTTGCATTTTTATATTTTGAGGAATTCTTCAAACATTGGCATTATTGTGGATTTATGACGAGCTCTCTGCCTGATAATCCACCACCTTCACTCATAAAGAAGTCTCTCCATTACTCTGACAAGGAGGGGAATATGCCGAAAGTCATTAGAAAGCAGAATCTTGATTCTAGAAAGGTAGAATAAATCACTTTGTTTACGAGTGTTGATGTAGGCCTCAGAAACAGAGGAGTCACAGATGAAAGTACAATGGCGTACTATGGCGTACTATAGCGTACAATGGCATACTATGGCGTACTATGGCGTAATATGGCGTAATATGGCGTACTATGGCGTACTATAGCGTACAATGGCGTACTATGGCGTACTATAGCATACAATGGCGTACTATGCGTACTGTGGCATACTATGGCATACTATAGCGTACTATGGCGTACTATGGTGTACTATGGCGTACTATAGCGTACTATGTTGTACTATAACGTACTATGGTATACTATAGCGTACTGTGGCGTACTATGGCATACAATGGCGTACTATGGCGTACTATAGCGTACAATGGCATACTATGGCGTACTATGGCGTAATATGGCGTACTATGGCGTACTATAGCGTACAATGGCGTACTATGGCGTACTATAGCATACAATGGCATACTATGTGTACTGTGGCATACTATGGCATACTATAGCGTACTATGGCGTACTATGGTGTACTATGACGTACTATAGCGTACTATGTCGTACTATAGCGTACTATGGCATACTATAGCGTACTGTGGCGTACTATGGCATACAATGGCGTACTATGGCGTACAATGGCATACTATGGCATACTATGGCGTACTATGGCGTACTATGGCGTACTATGGTGTACTATGGCGTACTATAGCATACAATGGCGTACTATGGCGTACTATGGCGTACTATAGCATACAATGGCGTACTATGGCGTACTATAGCGTACAGTGGCATACTATGGCATACTATGGCGTACTATAGCATACAATGGCGTACTATGGCGTACTATGGCGTACTATAGCATACTATGGTGTACTATGGCATACTATGGCGTACTATGGCGTACAATGGCGTACTATAGCGTACTATGGCATACTATGGCGTACTATGGCATACTATGGCGTACTATAGCATACTATAGCGTACTATGGCATACTATGGCGTACTGTGGCGTACTGTGGCGTACTATGGCGTACTATGGCGTACTATAGCATACTATAGCGTACTATGGCATACTATAACGTACTGTGGCGTACTATGGCGTACTATAGCGTACTATAGCGTCCTATGGCGTACTATGGCATACTATAGCGTACTATAGCGTACTATGGCGTACTATAGCGTACTATAGCGTACTATGGCATACTATAGCGTACTATAGCGTACAATGGCGTACTATAGCGTACTATGGCATACTATAGCGTACTATGGCATATTATAGCGTACTATAGCATACAATGGCGTACTATAGCGTACTATAGCGTACTATAGCGTACTATGGCATACTATAGCGTACTATAGCGTACTATGGCGTATTATAGCGTACTATGGCGTACTATGGCATACTATGGCGTACTATGGCGTACTATAGCGTACTATAGCGTACTATAGCGTACTATGGCGTACTATAGTGTACTATAGCGTACTATGGCATACTATGGCGTACTATAGCGTACTATAGCGTACTATGGCATACTATACTGTACTATAGCGTACTATGGCGTACTATAGCATACTATAGCGTACTATGGCGTACTATAGCGTACTATGGCATACTATGGCGTACTATGGCGTACTATAGCATACTATAGCGTACTATGGCGTACTATAGCGTACTATAGCGTACTATGGCGTATTATAGCGTACTATGGCGTACTATGGCATACTATGGCGTACTATGGCGTACTATAGCGTACTATGGCGTACTATAGCGTACTATAGCGTACTATGGCGTACTATAGTGTACTATAGCGTACTATGGCATACTATGGCGTACTATAGCGTACTATAGCGTACTATGGCGTACTATACTGTACTATAGCGTACTATGGCGTACTATAGCATACTATAGCGTACTATGGCGTACTATAGCGTACTATGGCGTACTATGGCGTACTATAGCATACTATAGCGTACTATGGCATACTATGGCGTACAATGGCGTAATCAAGATACTGTTATTTTACTGCTGTTCTTTAATTACTTGTTACTATAATTTTTTTATTTTTTACTTATCTATTTTTTAACTAACACTTCTTTTTCTTAAAACTGCATTGTTGGTTAAGGGCTTGTAAGTAAGCATTACACTGTATTCTGCACATTTGACAAATACAATTTGATTTGAATAAATCACTTTGCTTATGAGAGCTAATGGAAGCCTTGGAAACAGAGGAGTCACAGACGAAAGTTGGAGAAGTTCACAGCATGGTAAATAAGATAAGGTTATCTGATGTTTGGAGGCAAGCAAACGCTATTAGTGTGTCCGAGCCTTAACCAAACTCATCAGTGATTTATTTATTTATTTCAGAGATCAATCCAAGTACCAGTCTTGTGCATGCCAGCGTGCCTCTCTAGAGAGACAGGCCATATAAAGAGCACCATTCCAACCATCCGGGTTTATTTGTCCGCACATGAAAACCTGCCAGTTGTCTTATGTGAGGCAGAATGTCACCATTGTACTCAAATGAAGTTTGGGAGCCGGTGCTGCACTGCTCTGAATGCTACAGTCTCACTCAAAAATGTAAATGATCTCCTCTCTCAATGCAAAACTGATGTTTTTGATGAATTCTCAGGGAAATGAATCAAGCCGAGTTGTATTAAAAGGGATTTGAAAATTCAAATGAACGCTTGACTGATCTTTTGTTTAAGCCTCTCGTTGTCACCGGTTATTAGCTCAAGAGGCTGAAAAGTTTCTCTGTATTTTGGGAGAATTTCTACAATTGAGTTTGTAACACCGGGGGGGATTTTTAATCAACTTGTATTTACATTGACTCATTTCCATTTCGGCTCCCTGCGAAACCAAGTCTGGGTTTGACATTTTGAACAAACTTCAGTATGTTTTATAGCTATTAATAAGCTACATTTTCACAATGAAACCGACAAAACAGAAAGTTTAATCACAGCACTGTTTACTCAGATGTAATTGGCAATCTTCAGTAAAACAAAAAGTCTCTCATTATGCAAAGACTTTACTTTTTGGAGGGAAAATATACTTTTTTAGAGGGATCGTGATCGGCATCGCGGTGGCAACATCTGGACTGAATCAGCGTTTGTCTGCTTGATGGCACTGAGACCTTGATGGTTATTTTATAAACACAGTCATTTCTGCTTCCAGATAGTTAGCATTGTACCGTCCAACGTGCTACAACACCGTCTGCCAGCTTGAGATAACTGGAGTGGTTATTTCACAAATTACAAAATGATCTGCTTCATAATAATTACAATTGCTTCCCAGTAGAATCAGATGTGCAGAGGAAGGAAACGGAACGAGTAGCAGACCGATTGTAGCCTACACATTTACACATCAGGGATAATCAAATCAAAAAACTGACTTGACAACTCCTTGCAGGAGAAGGATTTAACAGGAGATGGATTTTCTTGTTGCGCGATAGAGACAGTTCAGTGATGTCGAACAAGTGAAATTGTGGCACAGTGATTCACGTAAAGGACGAGTTGCCATCTGTGTTAAACCAAGTAATAGTAGCAGACTTGAACATTAATTAAAGGTTGAAGGCTTTCGGTTCCAATCCTCCGTTTGTTGATGGCAAATCGCTATACTTCACAGCCTGTGAACCTTTGATGGGTGTTTGGGGACCCAACAAGTTGATTGATGGATAGCTATTTTATTCTAAAAATGCATATTTGTCTTGTTTTCTCCCCACTCCCTTGTATTCATAATAATTGGAATAGAGAATTCTGTTAAGTGGAATTCATTTCGATTTTCCACCCAATCATTATATGATCAGAGGCCTGGTGGTTGAGTGTTAGACATGTGCACACACACACACACACACACACACACACACACACACACACACACACACACACACACACACACACACACACACACACACACACACACACACACACAACATGCACACACACACACACACACACACACACACACACACACACACACACACACACACACACACACACACACACACACACACACACACACACACACACACACACACACACACACACACACACACACACACACACACACACACACACACAACACACACATGATTTCATTATGCACACACACACACACACACACACACACACACACACACACACACACACACACACACACACACACATTAATTTTGCTTATTTTTATATGATTTCATTATGCTTCTCTTAGAGCTTTGGTAAAACCAGCAATATATTTATATGCTTCCATTCAACATTCCTAATCCTCCATGTGAAGTATGTCCTGGATTTTGACTGTTTCATGCTTAGCAAGGTAACCATTCTTTTTCCATCAACATGACACCTTGCACCAAAATCTAAATGACAAAGTCTACAGGCCTTTGAAGTCTACAGGCCTACTACATTCCAAGATTGAAACCCCTTTGTGTCTTTTATACTTTTGGGAAATGACTTAGAAGTCTGTGCATGGTTGGTGGTTGAATTCCATAATGATTTCCATGCATGGTTGGTGGTTGAATTCCATAATGATTTCCGTGCATGGTTGGTGGTTGAATTCCATAATGATTTCATGGTTGGTGGTTGAATTCCATAATGATTTCCATGGTTGGTGGTTGAATTCCATAATGATTTCCGTGCATGGTTGGTGGTTGAATTCCATAATGATTTCCGTGCATGGTTGGTGCTTGAATTCCATAATGATTTCCGTGCATGGTTGGTGCTTGAATTCCATAATGATTTCCGTGCATGGTTGGTGCTTGAATTCCATAATGATTTCCGATTTGGTGCCGAATTCCATAATGATTTCCGTGCATGGTTGGTGGTTGAATTCCATAATGATTTCCGTGCATGGTTGGTGGTTGAATTCCATAATGATTTCCGTGCATGGTTGGTGGTTGAATTCCATAATGATTTCCGTGCATGGTTGGTGGTTGAATTCCATAATGATTTCCGTGCATGGTTGGTGGTTGAATTCCATAATGATTTCCGTGCATGGTTGGTGGTTGAATTCCATAATGATTTCCGTGCATGGTTGGTGGTTCATTTCAATAATTGATGAGGTAAAGTGAATTGGGTGTAGCGACTCAGAATGGAGGGAGGCAGTGTCCTAAGACCTACATTAAGAGCAATATTCAAGTATCACCTCGATCCCCGTATGAGCATTGACCTTCGGCAGTCATAAAATCTTGGGCAGCCTGATAACCAAGGCAGTTAGTTTGCCCCAGGCATATGAGATATAAGCATATGTATATTGATATATTGAAGTGAGTGACTATCTCATCCCTGGGCCATGCAATGAGAGAAAGAGAAGAGGGGGGGTGGGGGATGGTGGGGTTATATTTAAATATATGGGTGTCTGTGTGGTGATGGTTATAGTACTACCTCTGTCCCCATGATGAGAACAGGGGTATGTATATCTCTCATCTCTCGCCAGGCAGTCACACAGCGACAGAGGAAAAGCACGGGGACAATTTACTCAGGGACAGAGTGGATGCAGCGGGTTTTAATCTCCAGGCAAAACCATTTGAATACAGGACCTGATTTATTGCCTTATTTGGGCTGTCTTCTGTATGCAAATGAAGGGGCAGGTGGTGAGATGGGTGGATGGTAGAGGGGGGTGATGGTGTAGGTAGGGGTGATGGTGGAGGTAGGGGTGATGGTAGAGGTAGGGGTGATGGTGGAGGTAGGGGTGATGTTGGAGGTAGAATGATGGTAGAGGAGGGGTGATGTTGGAGGTAGGGGTGATGGTGGAGGTAGGGGTGATGTTGGAGGTAGAATGATGGTAGAGGAGGGGTGATGTTGGAGGTAGGGGTGATGGTCGAGGTAGGGGTGATGGTAGAGGAGGGGTGATGTTGGAGGTAGGGGTGATGGTGGAGGTAGGGGTGATGGTGGAGGTAGAATGATGGTAGAGGAGGGGTGATGGTGGAGGTAGGGGTGATGGTGGAGGGGGAGTGATGGTGGAGGTAGGGGTGATGGTGGAGGTAGGGGTGATGGTGGAGGTAGGGGTGATGGTGGAGGTAGGGGTGATGGTAGAGGAGGGGTGATGGTGGAGGGGGAGTGATGGTGGAGGTAGGGGTGATGGTAGAGGAGGGGTGGTGGAAGAGGTAGGGGTGATGGTGGAGGTAGGGGTGATGGTAGAGGTAGGGGTGATGGTGGAGGTAGGGGTGATGGTAGAGGTAGGGGTGATGGTAGGGGTGATGGTGGAGGTAGGGGTGATGGTAGAGGTAGGGGTGATGGTAGGGGTGATGGTAGAGGTATGGGTGATGGTGGAGGGGGAGTGATGGTGGTGGGGGAGTGATGGTGGAGGGGGAGTGATGGTGGAGGTAGGGGTGATGGTAGAGGAGGGGTGATGGAAGAGGTAGGGGTGATGGTGGAGGTAGGGGTGATGGTAGAGGAGGGGTGATGGTAGAGGTAGAGGTGATGGTAGAGGAGTAGAGGTGATGGTAGGGGTGATGGTAGGGTGATGGTGGAGGTAGAGGAGATGGTAGAGGTGATGAAGGTGGAGCTAGGGGTGATGGTAGAGGTAGAGGTGATGGTTGAGGTAGGGTTGATGGTGAGTGATGATGGTGGAGGTAGGGGTGATGGTAGAGGTAGGGGTGATGGTGGAAGTGATGGTGGAGGTAGGGGTGATGGTGAGGAGGGGTGATGGAAGAAGTGGGGTGATGGTGGAGGTAGGGGTGATGGTAGAGGAGGGGTGATGGTAGAGGTAGAGGTGATGGTAGAGGAGGGGTGATGGTGGAGGTAGAGGTGATGGTAGGGGTGATGGTAGAGGTAGGGGTGATGGTGGAGGTAGAGGAGATGGTAGAGGTAGAGGTGAAGGTGGAGCTAGGGGTGATGGTAGAGGTAGAGGTGATGGTTGAGGTAGGGTTGATGGTGATCGTGGCGGTAGGGGTGATGGTGGAGGTAGGGGTGATGGTAGAGGTAGGGGTGATGGTGGAGGGGGGAGTGATGGTGGAGGTAGGGGTGATGGTAGAGGAGGGGTGATGGAAGAGGTAGGGGTGATGGTGGAGGTAGGGGTGATGGTAGAGGAGGGGTGATGTTGGAGGTAGGGGTGATGGTGGAGGTAGGGGTGATGTTGGAGGTAGAATGATGGTAGAGGAGGGGTGATGTTGGAGGTAGGGGTGATGGTGGAGGTAGGGGTGATGGTGGAGGTAGGGGTGATGGTAGAGGAGGGGTGATGTTGGAGGTAGGGGTGATGGTGGAGGTAGGGGTGATGGTGGAGGTAGGGGTGATGGTGGAGGGAGAATGATGGTAGAGGAGGGGTAATGGTGGAGGTAGGGGTGATGGTAGAGGAGGGGTGATGGTGGAGGTAGGGGTGATGGTGGTCGTAGGGGTGATGGTGGAGGTAGGGGTGATGTTGGAGGTAGAATGATGGTAGAGGAGGGGTGATGTTGGAGGTAGGGGTGATGGTGCAGGTAGGGGTGATGGTGGAGGTAGAGGTGATGGTGGAGGTAGGGGTGATGGTAGAGGTAGGGGTGATGGTGGAGGTAGGGGTGATGGTAGAGGTAGGGGTGATGGTGGAGGGGGAGTGATGGTGGAGGTAGGGGTGATGGTAGAGGAGGGGTGATGGAAGAGGTAGGGGTGATGGTGGAGGTAGGGGTGATGGTGGAGGTAGGGGTGATGGTGGAGGTAGGGGTGATGGTAGAGGTAGGGGTGATGGTGGAGGTAGGGGTGATGGTAGAGGTAGGGGTGATGGTAGAGGTAGAGGTGATGGTAGAGGAGGGGTGATGGTAGAGGTAGAGGTGATGGTAGAGTAGGGGTGATGGTGGAGGTAGAGGTGATGGTAGGGGTGATGGTAGAGGTAGAGGTGATGGTGGAGCTAGGGGTGATGGTAGAGGTAGAGGTGATGGTGGAGGTAGGGGTGATGGTTGAGGTAGGGTTGATGGTGATCGTGGCGGTAGGGGTGATGGTAGAGGAGGGGTGATGGAAGAGGTAGGGGTGATGGTGGAGGTAGGGGTGATGGTAGAGGAGGGGTGATGTTGGAGGTAGGGGTGATGGTGGAGGTAGGGGTGATGTTGGAGGTAGAATGATGGTAGAGGAGGGGTGATGTTGGAGGTAGGGGTGATGGTGGAGGTAGGGGTGATGGTGGAGGTAGGGGTGATGGTAGAGGAGGGGTGATGTTGGAGGTAGGGGTGATGGTGGAGGTAGGGGTGATGGTGGAGGTAGAATGATGGTAGAGGAGGGGTAATGGTGGAGGTAGGGGTGATGGTAGAGGAGGGGTGATGGTGGAGGTAGGGGTGATGGTGGACGTAGGGGTGATGGTGGAGGTAGGGGTGATGTTGGAGGTAGAATGATGGTAGAGGAGGGGTGATGTTGGAGGTAGGGGTGATGGTGGAGGTAGAGGTGATGGTGGAGGTAGGGGTGATGGTGGAGGTAGGGGTGATGGTAGAGGTAGGGGTGATGGTGGAGGGGGGTGATGGTGGAGGTAGGGGTGATGGTAGAGGTAGGGGTGATGGTGAAGGGGGAGTGATGGTGGAGGTAGGGGTGATGGTGGAGGTAGGGGTGATGGTAGAGGTAGGGGTGATGGTGAAGGGGGAGTGATGGTGGAGGTAGGGGTGATGGTAGAGGAGGGGTGATGGAAGAGGTAGGGGTGATGGTGGAGGTAGGGGTGATGGTAGAGGAGGGGTGATGATAGAGGTAGAGGTGATGGTAGGGGTGATGGTAGAGGTAGGGGTGATGGTGGAGGTAGAGGAGATGGTAGAGGTAGAGGTGAAGGTGGAGCTAGGGGTGATGGTGGAGGTAGAGGTGATGGTGGAGCTAGGGGTGATGGTAGAGGTAGATGTGAAGGTGGAGCTAGGGGTGATGGTAGAGGTAGAGGTGATGGTGGAGGTAGGGGTGATGGTGGAGGTAGGGGTGATGGTTGAGGTAGGGTTGATGGTGATCGTGGCGGTAGGGGTGATGGTGGAGGTAGGGGTGATGGGAGAGGTAGGGGTGATGGGAGAGGTAGGGGTGATGGTAGAGGTAGGGGTGATTGTAGAGGTAGGGATGATGGTAGGGGGGGTGATGATGGAAGTAGAGGTGATGGTGGAGGTAGAGGTGATGGTGGAGGTAGAGGTGATGGTGGAGGTAGAGGTGATGGTTGAGTTAGGGGTGATGGTAGGTGTGATGGTGGAGGTAGGGGTGATGGTGGAGGTAGAGGTGATGGTGGAGGTAGGGGTGATGGTAGAGGAAGGGGTGATGTTGGAGAAATGGTGATGGTAGGGTGAAGTGATGGTGGAAGTAAGGGTGATGGTGGAGGTAGGGGTGATGTTGGAGGTAGGGGTGATGTTGGAGGTAGGGGTGATGGTGGAGGTAGGGGTGATGGTAGAGGTAGAGGTGATGGTGGAGGTAGGGGTGATGGTTGAGGTAGGGTTGATGGTGATCGTGGCGGTAGGGGTGATGGTAGAGGAGGGGTGATGGAAGAGGTAGGGGTGATGGTGGAGGTAGGGGTGATGGTAGAGGAGGGGTGATGTTGGAGGTAGGGGTGATGGTGGAGGTAGGGGTGATGTTGGAGGTAGAATGATGGTAGAGGAGGGGTGATGTTGGAGGTAGGGGTGATGGTGGAGGTAGGGGTGATGGTGGAGGTAGGGGTGATGGTAGAGGAGGGGTGATGTTGGAGGTAGGGGTGATAGTGGAGGTAGGGGTGATGGTGGAGGTAGAATGATGGTAGAGGAGGGGTAATGGTGGAGGTAGGGGGGGTGATGGTAGAGGAGGGGTGATGGTGGAGGTAGGGGTGATGGTAGAGGAGGGGTGATGGTGGAGGTAGAGGTGATGGTGGAGGTAGGGGTGATGGTGGAGGTAGGGGTGATGGTAGAGGTAGGAGTGATGGTGGAGGGGGAGTGATGGTGGAGGTAGGGGTGATGGTAGAGGAGGGGTGATGGAAGAGGTAGGGGTGATGGTGGAGGTAGGGTTGATGGTGGAGGTAGGCGTGATGGTGGAGTTAGGGGTGATGGTAGAGGTAGGGGTGATGGTAGAGGTAGGGGTGATGGTGGAGGTAGGGGTGATGGTAGAGGTAGGGGTGATGGTGAAGGGGAGTGATGGTGGAGGTAGGGGTGATGGTGGAGGTAGGGGTGATGGTAGAGGTAGGGGTGATGGTGAAGGGGGAGTGATGGTGGAGGTAGGGGTGATGGTAGAGGAGGGGTGATGGAAGAGGTAGGGGTGATGGTGGAGGTAGGGGTGATGGTAGAGGAGGGGTGATGATAGAGGTAGAGGTGATGGTAGGGGTGATGGTAGAGGTAGGGGTGATGGTGGAGGTAGAGGAGATGGTAGAGGTAGAGGTGAAGGTGGAGCTAGGGGTGATGGTGGAGGTAGGGGTGATGGTGGAGGTAGGGGTGATGGTAGAGGTAGGGGTGATGGTGAAGGGGGAGTGATGGTGGAGGTAGGGGTGATGGTAGAGGAGGGGTGATGGAAGAGGTAGGGGTGATGGTGGAGGTAGGGGTGATGGTAGAGGAGGGGTGATGATAGAGGTAGAGGTGATGGTAGGGGGTGATGGTAGAGGTAGGGGTGATGGTGGAGGTAGAGGAGATGGTAGAGGTAGAGGTGAAGGTGGAGCTAGGGGTGATGGTGGAGGTAGAGGTGATGGTGGAGCTAGGGGTGATGGTAGAGGTAGATGTGAAGGTGGAGCTAGGGGTGATGGTAGAGGTAGAGGTGATGGTGGAGGTAGGGGTGATGGTGGAGGTAGGGGTGATGGTTGAGGTAGGGTTGATGGTGATCGTGGCGGTAGGGGTGATGGTGGAGGTAGGGGTGATGGGAGAGGTAGGGGTGATTGTAGAGGTAGGGATGATGGTAGGGGGTGATGATGGAAGTAGAGGTGATGGTGGAGGTAGAGGTGATGGTGGAGGTAGAGGTGATGGTGGAGGTAGAGGTGATGGTTGAGTGGGGTGATGGTAGGTGTGATGGTGGAGGTAGGGGTGATGGTGGAGGTAGAGGTGATGGTGGAGGTAGGGGTGATGGTAGAGGAAGGGGTGATGTTGGAGAAATGGTGATGGTAGGGTGAAGTGATGGTGGAAGTAAGGGTGATGGTGGAGGTAGGGGTGATGTTGGAGGTAGGGGTGATGTTGGAGGTAGGGGTGATGGTGGAGGTAGGGGTGATGGTAGAGGTAGAGGTGATGGTGGAGGTAGGGGTGATGGTTGAGGTAGGGTTGATGGTGATCGTGGCGGTAGGGGTGATGGTAGAGGAGGGGTGATGGAAGAGGTAGGGGTGATGGTGGAGGTAGGGGTGATGGTAGAGGAGGGGTGATGTTGGAGGTAGGGGTGATGGTGGAGGTAGGGGTGATGTTGGAGGTAGAATGATGGTAGAGGAGGGTGATGTTGGAGGTAGGGGTGATGGTGGAGGTAGGGGTGATGGTGGAGGTAGGGGTGATGGTAGAGGAGGGTGATGTTGGAGGTAGGGGTGATAGTGGAGGTAGGGGTGATGGTGGAGGTAGAATGATGGTAGAGGAGGGGTAATGGTGGAGGTAGGGGTGATGGTAGAGGAGGGGTGATGGTGGAGGTAGGGGTGATGGTAGAGGAGGGGTGATGGTGGAGGTAGGGGTGATGGTGGACGTAGGGGTGATGGTGGAGGTAGGGGTGATGTTGGAGGTAGAATGATGGTAGAGGAGGGGTGATGTTGGAGGTAGGGGTGATGGTGGAGGTAGAGGTGATGGTGGAGGTAGGGGTGATGGTGGAGGTAGGGGTGATGGTAGAGGTAGGAGTGATGGTGGAGGGGGAGTGATGGTGGAGGTAGGGGTGATGGTAGAGGAGGGGTGATGGAAGAGGTAGGGGTGATGGTGGAGGTAGGGTTGATGGTGGAGGTAGGCGTGATGGTGGAGTTAGGGGTGATGGTAGAGGTAGGGGTGATGGTAGAGGTAGGGGTGATGGTGGAGGTAGGGGTGATGGTAGAGGTAGGGGTGATGGTGAAGGGGGAGTGATGGTGGAGGTAGGGGTGATGGTGGAGGTAGGGGTGATGGTAGAGGTAGGGGTGATGGTGAAGGGGGGAGTGATGGTGGAGGTAGGGGTGATGGTAGAGGAGGGGTGATGGAAGAGGTAGGGGTGATGGTGGAGGTAGGGGTGATGGTAGAGAGGGGTGATGATAGAGGTAGAGGTGATGGTAGGGGTGATGGTAGAGGTAGGGGTGATGGTGGAGGTAGAGGAGATGGTAGAGGTAGAGGTGAAGGTGGAGCTAGGGGTGATGGTGGAGGTAGGGGTGATGGTGGAGGTAGGGGTGATGGTAGAGGTAGGGGTGATGGTGAAGGGGGGTGATGGTGGAGGTAGGGGTGATGGTAGAGGAGGGGTGATGGAAGAGGTAGGGGTGATGGTGGAGGTAGGGGTGATGGTAGAGGAGGGGTGATGATAGAGGTAGAGGTGATGGTAGGGGTGATGGTAGAGGTAGGGGTGATGGTGGAGGTAGAGGAGATGGTAGAGGTAGAGGTGAAGGTGGAGCTAGGGGTGATGGTGGAGGTAGAGGTGATGGTGGAGCTAGGGGTGATGGTAGAGGTAGATGTGAAGGTGGAGCTAGGGGTGATGGTAGAGGTAGAGGTGATGGTGGAGGTGGTGATGGTGGAGGTAGGGGTGATGGTTGAGGTAGGGTTGATGGTGATCGTTGGAGGTAGGGGTGATGGTGGAGGTAGGGGTGATGGGAGAGGTAGGGGTGATGGGAGAGGTAGGGGTGATGGTAGAGGTAGGGGTGATTGTAGAGGTAGGGATGATGGTAGGGGGTGATGATGGAAGTAGAGGTGATGGTGGAGGTAGAGGTGATGGTGGAGGTAGAGGTGATGGTGGAGGTAGAGGTGATGGTTGAGTTAGGGGTGATGGTAGGTGTGATGGTGGAGGTAGGGGTGATGGTGGAGGTAGAGGTGATGGTGGAGGTAGGGGTGATGGTAGAGGAAGGGGTGATGTTGGAGA
Source organism: Oncorhynchus gorbuscha (assembly GCF_021184085.1). NCBI lineage: Eukaryota > Metazoa > Chordata > Actinopteri > Salmoniformes > Salmonidae > Oncorhynchus > Oncorhynchus gorbuscha. Next base: position 10,413,857 of record NC_060184.1, read on the forward strand.
AATGGTGATGGTAGGGTGAAGTGATGGTGGAAGTAAGGGTGATGGTGGAGGTAGGGGTGATGTTGGAGGTAGGGGTGATGTTGGAGGTAGGGGGTGATGGTGGAGGTAGGGGTGATGGTGGAGGTAGGGGTGATGATAGAGGTAAGGGTCATGGTAGAGGAGGGAGTGATGGTGGAGGTAGGGGTGATGGTGTGTGAGGGAATGATGGTGGAGCTAGGGGTGATGATAGAGGTAAGGGTGATGGTAGGCTGAAGTGATGGTAGAAGTAGGGGTGATGGTAGAGGAGGGAAATGTTGAATATAAGCATAACGAGATTCTCAGGGTCATCCCTCTGGCGTGTCAGATCTAGGACTAGACGCACAACAGAGAGGGGGTGGGGGATGAAGGGGCGGTGGGGATTGGGTGTATGGTGGCTGGGGAGGGGGGGACAGGGGGTGTACAAGGCCCCTCCAGGAGCAGCCAGTCACCAGGTGGCCAAAGACCCCAACAGCCCCCTGGCACCCAGCCCCTACCACTACTACGTTAGCTAGCGCTTAGCGTCTACCTCCCTCTCCCTCCAGAAATAAATGCATTAGCCTTCATGACAATCTCTCCAATTATGGGACCTGATCTGTGTGGTTAATAATTGCCCTCTTCATTCAATTGTGTCCAAATGGGAGTGGAATAGATTTTCGGGGATATTAGATATTAGCCGATTACTTTGAAGCCCCCCCCCCTAATTTGAATTGATTTGAATAATGGTTATTCGAGACCTTTTGCCTTAGTTTAGCTACAGTACAGTACAGTACAGTGTAATACAGTGTAGTACAGTACAGTGTAATACAGTGTAGTACAGTACAGTGTAATACAGTGTAGTACAGTACAGTGTAATACAGTGTAGTACAGTACAGTGTAATACAGTGTAGTACAGTACACTGTAATACAGTGTAGTACAGTACAGTGTAATACAGTGTAGTACAGTACAGTGTAATACAGTGTAGTACAGTACAGTACAGTGTAATACAGTGTAGTACAGTACAGTGTAATACAGTGTAGTACAGTACACTACAGTGTAATACAGTGTAGTACAGTGTAGTACAGTGTAGTACAGTACAGTACAGTACAGTGTAATACAGTGTAGTATAGTACAGTACAGTATAATACAGTGTAGTATAGTACAGTACAGTATAATACAGTGTAGTACAGTACAGTGTTATACAGTGTAGTACAGTACAGTGTAATATTGTAATATTGTAATATATGCCATTTAGCAGACGCTTTTATCCAAAGCGACTTACAGTCATGTGTGCAAATACATTGTAGTACAGTGCAGTACCGTGTAATACAGTGTAGTACAGTACAGTACAGTGTAATACAGTGTAGTACAGTACAGTACAGTGTAATACAGTGTAGTACAGTACAGTGTAATACAGTGTAGTACAGTACAGTACAGTAAAGTGTAATACAGTGTAGTACAGTAGAGTACAGTGTAGTACAGTACAGTGTAATACAGTGTAGTACAGTACAGTACAGTACAGTACAGTGTAATACAGTGTAGTGCAGTGCAGTAGAGTACAGTGTAATACAGTGTAGTACAGTAGAGCACAGTACAGTACATTATAATACAGTATAATGCAGTGTAGTACAGTACAGTACAGTGTAATACAGTGTAGTACAGTGCAGTAGAGTACAGTGTAATACAGTGTAGTACAGTACAGTAGAGTACAGTACAGTATAATACAGTGTAATACAGTGTAGTACAGTACAGTGTAGTACAGTGCAGTAGAGTACAGTGTAATACAGTGTAGTACAGTACAGTAGAGTACAGTACAGTATAATACAGTGTAATACAGTACAGTACAGTACAGTGTAATACAGTGTAGTACAGTACAGTACAGTGTAATACAGTGTTGTACAATACAGTAGAGTACAGTGTAATACAGTGTAGTACAGTACAGTAGAGTACAGTACAGTATAATACAGTGTAATACAGTGTAGTACAGTACAGTACAGTACAGTGTAATACAGTGTAGTACAGTACAGTACAGTGTAATACAGTGTAGTACAATACAGTGTAATACAGTGTAGTACAGTACAGTAGAGTACAGTGTAATACAGTGTAGTACAGTACAGTAGAGTACAGTGTAATACAGTGTAGTACAGTACAGTAGAGTACAGTACAGTACAGTATAATACAGTGTAATACAGTGTAGTACAGTACAGTACAGTGTAATACAGTGTAGTACAGTACAGTACAGTGTAATACAGTGTAGTACAGTACAGTACAGTGTAATACAGTGTAGTACAGTACAGTACAGTGTAATACAGTGTAGTACAGTACAGTACAGTGTAATACAGTACAGTAGAGTACAGTAGAGTACAGTACAGTACTGTATAATACAGTGTAATACAGTGTAGTACAGTACAATGTAGTACAGTGCAGTAGAGTACAGTGTAATACAGTGTAGTACAGTACAGTAGAGTACAGTACAGTACAGTATAATACAGTGTAATACAGTACAGTACAGTGCAGTGTAATACAGTGTAGTACAGTACAGTGTAATACAGTGTAGTACAGTACAGTACAGTGTAATACAGTGTAGTACAATACAGTGTAATACAGTGTAGTACAGTACAGTAGAGTACAGTGTAATACAGTGTAGTACAGTACAGTAGAGTACAGTGTAATACAGTGTAGTACAGTACAGTAGAGTACAGTACAGTACAGTATAATACAGTGTAATACAGTGTAGTACAGTACAGTACAGTGTAATACAGTGTAGTACAGTACAGTACAGTGTAATACAGTGTAGTACAGTACAGTACAGTGTAATACAGTGTAGTACAGTACAGTACAGTGTAATACAGTGTAGTACAGTACAGTACAGTGTAATACAGTGTAGTACAGTACAGTACAGTGTAATACAGTGTAGTACAGTACAGTACAGTGTAATACAGTGTAGTACAGTACAGTACAGTAGAGTGTAATACAGTGTAGTACAGTGCAGTGTAATACAGTACAGTACAGTGTAATACAGTGTAGCTACAGTGCAGTGTAGTACAGTGCAGTACAGTACATTACAGTGTAATACAGTGTAGTACAGTACAGTAGAGTACAGTTTTATACAGTGTAGTACAGTACAGTAGAGTAGAGTACAGTACAGTACAGTACAGTACAGTATAATACAGTGTAGTACAGTACAGTACAATACAGTGTAATACAGTGTAGTACAGTACAGTACAGTGTAATACAGTGTAGTACAGTACAATACAGTGTAATACAGTGTAGTACAGTACAGTACAGTGTAATACAGTATAGTACAGTACAGTACAGTGTAATACAGTGTAGTACAGTACAGTACAGTGTAATACAGTGTAGTACAGTACAGTACAGTGTAATACAGTGTAGTACAGTACAGTACAGTGTAATACAGTATAGTACAGTACAGTGTAATACAGTGTAGTACAGTACAGTACAGTACAGTGTAATACAGTGTAGCATAGTACAGTACAGTGTAATACAGTATAGTACAGTACAGTACAGTGTAATACAGTGTAGTACAGTACAGTACAGTATAGTACAGTACAGTATAGTATAATACAGTACAGTGTAGTACAGTGCAGTGTAGTACAGTACAGTGTAGTACCTTACAGTACAGTACAGTATAGTATAGTTTAGTACAGTACAGTATAGTATGATACAGTGTAGTACAGTACAGTACAGTATAGTACAGTACAGTACAGTATAATACAGTATAGTGTAGTACAGTACAGTACAGTGTAGTACAGTACAGTACAGTATAGTACAGTACAGTATAGTATAATACAGTACAGTGTAGTACAGTACAGTGTAGTACAGTACAGTGTAGTACAGTACAGTATAGTACCTTACAGTACAGTACAGTATAGTATAGTTTAGTACAGTACCGTATAGTATAATACAGTGTAGTACAGTATAGTATAGTATAATACAGTACAGTGTAGTAGAGTACAGTGTAGTACAGTACAGTGTAGTATAGTATAGTATAGTATATTATATTATAGTATAGTATAGTATAGTATAGTATAGTATAATACAGTACAGTGTAGTACAGTACAGTATAGTATAATACAGTACCGTGTAGTACAGTACAGTGTAGTACAGTACAGTGTAGTACCTTACAGTACAGTACAGTATAGTATAATTTAGTACAGTACAGTGTAGTACAGTACAGTGTAGTACAGTACAGTATAGTACAGTACAGTGTAGTACAGTACAGTACAGTATAGTATAATACAGTACAGTATAATACAGTACAGTACAGTATAATACAGTACAGTGTAGTACAGTACAGTGTAGTACAGTACAGTACAGTATAGTACAGTACAGTACAGTATAATACAGTATAGTATAGTATAATACAGTACAGTATAGTATAATACAGTGTAGTACAGTATAGTACAGTATAGTATAGTATAGTATAATACAGTACAGTGTAGTACAGTACAGTGTAGTACAGTACAGTATAGTACAGTACAGTACAGTATAATACAGTACAGTGTAGTACAGTACAGTGTAGTACAGTACAGTACAGTATAGTACAGTACAGTACAGTATAATACAGTATAGGCAGCGAGGCACGACGCAACACACCCAGATGTAGGCTAACTGTACAGTGGAAGATATGACTAGATATTACAACATGTTAATGGTTGTTTGATAGGGCAAGGTTCCCCTTCCGCATAATTTACCACGTGGTTTACAGGTATTACAATCAGTCCAACTTAGAACAAAGGATACCATTGACCCTCTCAACACCTTTCCGCTTTCATGCAGATAGGGTATATAACTAATGTCATCGTTCCTGATGCAGCAGAACAAATCTATTGCTTTCATTTAATCTCATACGTATGTGTAAAACTGTGTTTAGTGCCTATAGGCAAAGTATGTGCTTTGATGCATAGCCTCCAGAAGGCCTCTCGTCAGGCGGTCGCCAATACGTAAGGTTAAACGAGCATCCTGAATGGAGAGATGAAGTGAAGGGATTTACCTCTCAATAGCACATATAAAATATTAAACAGGGGAATATTGGCTATGTTGATCCTCCTAAATATATTAATATTTAACAGAGGGCTCATGCGTGTATGCTGAGTTATTTGTCCAATTTCATTAAGGTCATTTGTCATTCCTCCGGGTGGAGGGTACTGGTCTGGTTTTATAGGTCTGATGAGACCAGGGACGGAGGCACTTAGAGAGGACAGGGGACGACTTTCAGGTCTGAGGAGACCAAGGACGGAGACACTTAGAGAGGACAAGGGACGACTGTCAGGCCTGAGGAGACCGGGGACATAGACACTTAGAGAGGACAGGGGACGACTGTCAGGCCTGAGGAGACCAGGGACATAGACACTTAGAGAAGACAGGGGACGACTGTCAGGCCTGAGGAGACCAGGGACATAGACACTTAGAGAGGACAGGGAACGACTGTCAGTCCTGAGGAGACCAGGGACATATACACTTAGAGAGGACAGGGGACGACTGTCAGGCCTGAGGAGACCAGGGACATAGACACTTAGAGAGGACAGGGGACGACTGTCAGGCCTGAGGAGACCAGGGACATATACACTTAGAGAGGACAGGGGACGACAGTCAGGCCTGAGGAGACCAGGGACATAGACACTTAGAGAGGACAGGGGACGACTGTCAGTCCTGAGGAGACCAGGGATGGAGACACTTAGAGAGGACAGGGAATGACTGTCAGGCCTGAGGAGACCAGGGACATAGACACTTAGAGAGGACAGGGGACGACTGTCAGGCCTGAGGAGACCAGGGACATAGACACTTAGAGAGGACAGGGGACGACTGTCAGGTCTGAGGAGACCAAGGACGGAGACACTTAGAGAGGACAGGGGACGACTGTCAGGCCTGAGGAGACCAAGGACGGAGACACTTAGAAAGGACAGGGGACGACTGTCAGGCCTGAGGAGACCAGGGACATAGACACTTAGAGAGGACAGGGGACGACTGTCAGGCCTGAGGAGACCAGGGACATAGACACTTAGAGAGGACAGGGGACAACTGTCAGGCCTGAGGAGACCAGGGACATAGACACTTAGAGAGGACAGGGGACGACTGTCAGGCCTGAGGAGAGTGGGGGAATCCACTTACTCACACACTCAGACACACATGCTCGCAGGAATATATATACACACACACACACACGCTCGCGGGCATACACACACGTATATCTTCTTACAATAAAATATATACTATAAATTATGGCTATATTGTTTAGCTGAGGATCTCTGTGAATTGTATCAACAATGTTTACATGTACCTACACTATTTCAAGTGTAGGAATTGTGGAATAATTAAGGCAATAAGGCCAGAGGGGGTGTGGTATATGGCCATTATAACAACCATTATTAATACCAACGTAACCACCATTATAACCACCATTATAACCACCATTATAAATATCAATATAACAACCATTATAACCACCAATATTAATACCAATATAACCACAATATAACGACCATTATAAATACCAATATAATCACCAATATAACAACCATTATAAATACCATTATAACAACCATTATAACCACCATTATTAATACCAATATAACCACCAATATAACTACCATTATAAATACCAATATAACCACCATTATAAATACCATTATAACAACCATTATAACCACCATTATTAATACCAATATAACCACCAATATAACCACCATTATAAATACCATTATAACAACCATTATAACCACCATTATTAATACCAATAGAACCACCAATATAACCACCATTATAAATACCATTATAACAACCATTATAACCACCATTATTAATACCAATATAACCACCAATATAACCACCATTATAAATACCAATATAACCACCATTATAAATACCAATATAACCACCATTATAAATACCAATATAACCACCATTATAAATACCATTATAACAACCAATATAACCACCATTATAAATACCATTATAACCACCAATTTCATATACATCAGTGTGTCTTTCACCAATGTATAGTACATCTAAATGTGTTGCATTGCATAAGACTACTGCTGCTTACATGAAACCTCTATTTGCTGCCTGCTGTACATCTGGCCTCTTGTTTCATCACATCTCCTGTGACTGTACGTCTCTCCTCTCCTAAAGGCAGGTTTTAACAGCCCCTTATCCCCCCTCTCTCTCTCTACTGCACCATGTCAATTTCTGCACTTTAGTGTCATTTTCATTCCAAACCTGAATGACCAATTTGTCTTTGTGGCACGGGGTAATTTACATGCATCCGTTTCCAGGAAGGCAGAGTTATATTTATGTATTATTATTATATGCTAAATGTACTACAGTGTATCATTTTTCCCATCACGTGGCTATTTTCCCTCGGTCTAATTTCATGGTTTTGATGGCGAGTGACTGAGTCGGTCACTGAGGAACTGTGGTTGAGTTCCCAATGGAACCTATTCCCCATGGACCCTATTCCTTACGGACCCCACTCCCTATGAGCCCTATTCCCTATATACCCTACTCCCTATGGGCCCTATTCCTTATAGACCCTATTCCCTATGGGCCCTATTCCCTATATACCCTATTCCTTATAGACCCTATTCCTTACGGACCCCACTCCCTATGGGCCCTATTCCTTATAGACGTGATTCCCTATATACCCTATTCCTTATAGACCCTACTCCCTATGGGCCCTATTCCTTATAGACCCTATTCCCTATATACCCTATTCCCTATATACCCTATTCCTTATAGAACCTATTCCTTATAGACCCTATTCCCTATATACCCTATTCCCTATATACCCTATTCCTTATAGACCCTATTCCATATAGACCCTAATGCCTATATACCCTATTCCTTATAGACCCTACTCCCTATGGGCCCTATTCCTTATAGATGTGATTCCCTATATACCCTATTCCCTATATACCCTATTCCTTATAGACCCTATTCCCTATAGACCCTATTCCCTATATACCCTATTCCCTATATACCCTATTCCCTATATACCCTATTCCTTATAGACCCTATTCCCTATAGACCCTATTCCCTATATACCCTATTCCTTATAGACCCTACTCCCTATGGGCCCTATTCCTTATAGATGTGATTCCCTATATACCCTATTCCTTATATACCCTATTCCCTATATACCCTATTCCCTATATACCCTATTCCCTATAGACCCTATTCCCTATAGACCCTATTCCCTATATACCCTATTCCTTATAGATGCGATTCCCTATATACCCTATTCCTTATAGACCCTATTCCCTATGGACCCTATTCCCTATATACCCTATTCCCTATAGACCATATTCCCTATATACCCTATTCCTTAAAGACCCTACTCCCTATGTGCCCTATTCCTTATAGATGTGATTCCCTACATACCCTATTCCTTATAGACGCGATTCCCTATATACCCTATTCCTTATCGACACTATTCCCTATGGACCCTATTCCCTATATACCCTATTCCCTATATAGCCTATTCCCTATAGACCATATTCCCTATAGACCCTATTCCCTATATACCCTATTCCTTATAGACCCTACTCCCTATGGGCCCTATTCCTTATAGACGTGATTCCCTATATACCCTATTCCTTATAGACCCTACTCCCTATGGGCCCTATTCATTTACATTTACATTTACATTTAAGTCATTTAGCAGACGCTCTTATCCAGAGCGACTTACTATTCCTTATAGACGCGATTCCCTATATACCCTATTCCTTATAGACCCTAATCCCTATAGACCCTATTCCCTATATACCCTATTCCTTATAGACCCTACTCCCTATAGACCCTATTCCCTATATACCCTATTCCTTATAGACCCTACTCCCTATGGGCCCTATTCCTTATAGACCCTATTCCTATGGACCCTATTCGTTATAGATGTGATTCCCTATAGACCCTATTCCCTATATACCCTATTCCTTATAGACCCTATTCCCTATATACCCTATTCCTATGGAACCTATTCATTATAGATGCGATTCCCTATATACCCTATTCCCTACAGACCCTATTCCCTATATACCCTATTCCCTATATACCCTATTCCTATAGACCCTATTCCCTATATACTCTATTCCCTATATACCCTATTCCTATAGACCCTATTCCCTATATACCCTATTCCCTACAGACCCTATTCCCTACAGACCCTATTCCCTATATACCCTATTCCCTATATACCCTATTCCTATAGACCCTATTCCCTATATACCCTATTCCTATGGACCCTATTCCTTATAGATGCGATTCCCTATATACCCTATTCCCTATTCCTTATACCCTATTCCCTATATACCCTATTCCTATAGACCCTATTCCCTATATACCCTATTCCCTATTCCCTAGACCCTATTCCCTACAGACCCTATTCCCTATATACCCTATTCCCTATATACCCTATTCCTATAGACCCTATTCCCTATATACCCTATTCCTATGGACCCTATTCGTTATAGATGCGATTCCCTATATATTCCTATTCCCTATTCAGACCCTATTCCCTATATACCCTATTCCCTATATACCCTATTCCCTACAGACCCTATTCCCTATATACCCTATTCCTTATAGACCCTATTCCCTATATACCCTATTCCCTATATACCCTATTCCTTATAGACCCTATTCCATATACCCTAATGCCTATATACCCTATTCCTTATAGACCCTACTCCCCCTATGGGCCCTATTCCTTATAGATGTGATTCCCTATATACCCTATTCCCTATTCCCTATACCCTATTCCTTATAGACCCTACTCCCTATGGGCCCTATTCCTTATAGATGTGATTCCTATATACCCTATTCCTTATATACCCTACCCTATTCCCTATATACCCTATTCCCTATATACCCTATTCCCTATAGACCCTATTCCCTATAGACCCTATTCCCTATATACCCTATTCCTTATAGATGCGATTCCCTATATACCCTATTCCTTATAGACCCTATTCCCTATAGACCCTATTCCCTATATACCCTATTCCCTATATAATATAGACCCTATTCGCCTATAGATTCTATTCCTATAGACCCTATTCCCTATATACCCTATTCCCTACAGACCCTATTCCCTACAGACCCTATTCCCTATATACCCTATTCCCTATATACCCTATTCCTATAGACCCTATTCCCTATATACCCTATTCCTATGGACCCTATTCGTTATAGATGCGATTCCCTATATACCCTATTCCCTATATACCCTATTCCCTATATACCCTATTCCTATAGACCCTATTCCCTATATACCCTATTCCCTACAGACCCTATTCCCTACAGACCCTATTCCCTATATACCCTATTCCCTATATACCCTATTCCTATGGACCCTATTCGTTATAGATGTGATTCCCTATATACCCTATTCCCTACAGACCCTATTCCCTATATACCCTATTCCCTATATACCCTATTCCCTACAGACCCTATTCCCTATATACCCTATTCCTATAGACCCTATTCCCTATATACCCTATTCCTATGGACCCTATTCGTTATAGATGTGATTCCCTATATACCCTATTCCCTACAGACCCTATTCCCTATATACCCTATTCCCTATATACCCTATTCCCTACAGACCCTATTCCCTATATACCCTATTCCCTATATACCCTATTCCTATAGACCCTATTCCCTATATACCTGTCACGACTTCCGCCGAGGTTGGCTCTCCTGCCCGTTCGGGCTGTGCTCGGCGGTCGTCGTCACCGTCCTATTAGCCACTACCGATCCCTTTTCGGTTATCTGTTGGTTTTGTCTGATTGTTTTCACCTGTGTGTTAGTTAATTAGTATCTGTATATAATGTAGGTTGTCCCGCCCTTGTTTTGTGCGGGATTGTTTGTTTTTGTCATTTCGTTTCGGCTGTCGGTGTTTTTGTGTTTTATTTCTCCGGTTTGTCTGTTATTTCCTGTTTTGGATATTTTTTACCCTGTTTGTATTTTGGGTTGTCCGAGTTTTTTGTTCACCGGAGAATATACCTCTATTCATTATTTGCTCTCTGCGCCTGATTCCACCCACCTTGACTAGTCGTGACAATACCCTATTCCCTATATATCCTATTCCTATAGACCCTATTCCCTATATACCCTATTCCTATGGACCCTATTCATTATAGATGCGATTCCCTATATACCCTATTCCCTACAGACCCTATTCCCTATATACCCTATTCCCTATATACCCTACTCCCTACAGACCCTATTTCCTTATAGACCCTATTCCTTATAGACCCTATTCCCTATAGACCCTATTCCTTATAGACCCTATTCCATATAGACCCTATTCCCTATATACCCTATTCCCTATATACCCTATTCCTATGGACCCTATTCATTAAAGACCCTATTCCCTATCAATCAATCAATACATTTACGAAGCCCTTCTTACATCAGCTGATTTCACAAAGTGCTGTTCAGAAACCCAGCCTAAAACTCCAAACAGAATGCAATGTAGATGTAGAAGCACGGTGGCTTGGGAAAACTCTCTAGAAAGGCCGGAATCTGGGTAGAAACCTAGAGAGGAACCAGGCTATGAGGGGTGGCCAGTCCTCTTCTGGCTGTGCCAGGTGGATATTATAACAGAACATGGCCAAGATGTTCAAATGTTCATAGATGATCTGTATGGAAAGATAATAATAATCACAGTGGTTGTAGATGATGCAACAGGTCAGCACCTCAGGAGTAAATATATTCCCTATAGTTCCTATTCCCTATAGACACTATTCCATATGAGCCCTATTCCCTATGAACCCCATTCCCTATAGAACATTTTCCCTGAATACCCTATTGCCTTTGAACCCTATTCCTTATCTACACTATTCCCTATGAACACAAATCCCTATAGACACTATTCCCAATGAAAACTATTCTCTGTAGACCCTATTCCCTGTGAACCCTATTCTATATGAACCTTATTTCCAATAGACCATATTCCCTACAGACCCTATTCCCTATAGACACTATTCCAAATAAATACTATTCCCTATAGACCCTATTCCCCATGGACCCTATTCCCTATGAACCTTAATCCTTATAGATCCTATTTATTATAGACCCTATTCCTTATCGAGCCCATTCCCTGGGAACCGTATTCACTATGAACCCTATTCCCCAATGAACCCTATTCCTTATAGACCCTATTCCCTACATATCCTATTCCCTACAGACCCTATTCCCTATGGACCCTATTATCTATGAACCCTATTCCCTACAGACCATATTCCCTACAGACCCTATTCCCTACAGACCCCATTACCTACAGACCCTATTCCCTACAGACCCTATTACCTACAGACCCTGTTCCATATGAACCCTATTCCATATGAACCCTTTTCCATACAAACTCTATTCCCTAAAGACCCTATTCACTATGAACCCTATTCCTTATAGACCCTATTCCCCATGAACCCTGTTCCTTATAGACACTATTCCCTATGAACACTAATCCCTATAGACACTATTCCCAATGAAAACTATTCCCTGTAGACCCTATTCTCTGTAAACCCTATTCTCTATTAACCTTATTTCCAATAGAGCCTATTCCCTACAGACCCTATTCCCCATGAGCCCTATATTCCCTACGAACCCCGTTCCATATGAACCCTATTCCTTATTAACCTTAATTCCTTAATTTCCTAAAGACGCTATTCCCTATGGACCCTATTCCTTTAGACTCTATTCCCTACGAATGTTATTCCCTATGGACCTTATTCCCTATGGACCTTATTCCCTATGGACCCTATTCCCTATGAACCCTATTCCCTATGGACCCTATTCCCTATGAACTCTATTCCCTAAAGACCCTATTCCATGTAGACGCTGTTCCATATGAACCCTATATACCCTATTCCCTATGGACCTTATTCCCTATGGACCTTATTCCCTATGGACCCTATTCCCTATGAACCCTATTCCCTCTGAACCCTATTCCCTATGAACCCTATTCCCTCTGAACCCTATTCCCTATTCTCCATGTGGGCCCTCTGGTCAAAAGTAGTGCACAACATCATGAATATGATGCCATTGTCAACCTAGCCTGTGCCCCTCGTTCTCACAGCTCTTGTTTCTCTGTGATGTCTTGATGACAAGTGGCTTTAATATGCATGGGGGAATGGATAGGAAGCACCCACGCTCTGCATGTGCATATTAGCCT
>NC_060184.1:10434546-10442046 GCF_021184085.1 Oncorhynchus gorbuscha
TTCAAGTATTTTTAGTCAGATCCTAATTGGTATGTTGAATTTTATGTTCCTTTTGACCCTAACCCTAACCCTAACCCTAACCCTAACCCTTGCCTTGTCTCTCAGATCGTTCACAGCTTTGTGGAAGTTACCCGTGGCGCTGATGTTTATGCCAAGGTATGTATAGTTTTTTGTGTGCTCTAGGGCGATGGTGTCTAGATAGAACTTGTAATTGTGGTTCTGGCGACTGGACCTTTTTTGGAACACCAATATTTTGTTCTTACTGAGATTTACTGTCAGGGCCCTGGTCTGGCAGAATCGGTGCAGAAGATCTAGGTGCTGCTGTAGGCTCTCCTTGGTTGTCGACAGAAGCACCAGATCATCAGCAAACAGTAGACATTTGGCTTCAGATTCTAGTAGGCTGAGGCCAGGTGCTGCAGACTTTTCTAGCGCCAATTCGTTGATATACAGTGGGGAGAACAAGTATTTGATACAGCAGGTTTTCCTGCTTACAAAGCATGTAGAGGTCTGTAACTTTTATCATAGATACACTTCAATTGTGAGAGACAGAGAGACAAAAATCCAGAAAATCACATTGTATGAATTTTAAGTAATTAATTTGCATTTTATTGCATGACATAAGTATTTGATCACCTACCAACCAGTAAGAATTCCAGCTCTCAGAGACCTGTTAGTTTTTCTTTAAGAAGCCCTCCTGTTCTCCACTCATTACCTGTATTAACTGCACCTGTTGGAACTTGTTACCTGTATAAAAGACACCTGTCCACACACTCAATCAAACAGACTCCAACCTCTCCACAATGGCCAAGACCAGAGAGCTGTGTAAGGACATCAGGGATAAAATGTTATACCTGCACAAGGCTGGGATGGGCTACAGGACAATAGGCAAGCAGCTTGGTGAGAAGGTAACAGCTGTTGGCGCAATTATTACATTTACATTTACATTTAAGTCATTTAGCAGACGCTCTTATCCAGAGCGACTTACAAATTGGTGCATTCACCTTATGACATCCAGTGGGACAGTCACTTAACAATAGTGCATCTAAAACTTAGGGGGGGGGTGGGGTGAGAGGGATTACTTAACCTATCCTAGGTATTCCTTAAAGAGGTGGGGTTTCAGGTGTCTCCGGAAGGTGGTGATTGACTCCGCTGTCCTGGCGTCGTGAGGGAGTTTGTTCCACCATTGGGGGGGCCAGGGCAGCGAACAGTTTTGACTGGGCTGAGCGGGAGCTGTACTTCCTCAGTGGTAGGGAGGCGAGCAGGCCAGAGGTGGATGAACGCAGTGCCCTTGTTTGGGTGTAGGGCCTGATCAGAGCCTGGAGGTACTGAGGTGCCGTTCCCCTCACAGCTCCGTAGGCAAGCACCATGGTCTTGTAGCGGATGCGAGCTTCAACTGGAAGCCAGTGGAGAGAACGGAGGAGCGGGGTGACGTGAGAGAACTTGGGAAGGTTGAACACCAGACGGGCTGCGGCGTTCTGGATGAGTTGAAGGGGTTTAATGGCACAGGCAGGGAGCCCAGCCAACAGCGAGTTGCAGTAATCCAGACGGGAGATGACAAGTGCCTGGATTAGGACCTGCGCCGCTTCCTGTGTGAGGCAGGGTCGTACTCTGCGGATGTTGTAGAGCATGAACCTACAGGAACGGGCCACCGCCTTGATGTTAGTTGAGAACGACAGGGTGTTGTCCAGGATCACGCCAAGGTTCTTGGCGCTCTGGGAGGAGGACACAATGGAGTTGTCAACCGTGATGGCGAGATCATGGAACGGGCAGTCCTTCCCCGGGAGGAAGAGCAGCTCCGTCTTGCCGAGGTTCAGCTTGAGGTGGTGATCCGTCATCCACACTGATATGTCTGCCAGACATGCAGAGATGCGATTCGCCACCTGGTCATCAGAAGGGGGAAAGGAGAAGATTAATTGTGTGTCGTCTGCATAGCAATGATAAGAGAGACCATGTGAGGTTATGACAGAGCCAAGTGACTTGGTGTATAGCGAGAATAGGAGAGGGCCAAGAACAGAGCCCTGGGGGACACCAGTGGTGAGAGCGCGTGGTGAGGAGACAGATTCTCGCCACGCCACCTGGTAGGAGCGACCTGTCAGGTAGGACGCAATCCAAGCGTGGGCCGCGCCGGAGATGCCCAACTTTGAGAGGGTGGAGAGGAGGATCTGATGGTTCACAGTATCGAAGGCAGCCGATAGATCTAGAAGGATGAGAGCAGAGGAGAGAGAGTTAGCTTTAGCAGTGCGGAGCGCCTCCGTGATACAGAGGAGAGCAGTCTCAGTTGAATGACTAGTCTTGAAACCTGACTGATTTGGATCAAGAAGGTCATTCAGAGAGAGATAGCGGGAGAGCTGGCCAAGGACGGCACGTTCAAGAGTTTTGGAGAGAAAAGAAAGAAGGGATACTGGTCTGTAATTGTTGACATCGGAGGGATCGAGTGTAGGTTTTTTCAGAAGGGGTGCAACTCTCGCTCTCTTGAAGACGGAAGGGACGTAGCCAACGGTCAGGGATGAGTTGATGAGCGAGGTGAGGTAAGGGAGAAGGTCTCCGGAAATGGTCTGGAGAAGAGAGGAGGGGATAGGGTCAAGCGGGCAGGTTGTTGGGCGGCCGGCCGTCACAAGACGCAAGATTTCATCTGGAGAGAGAGGGAGAAAGAGGTCAGAGCACAGGGTAGGGCAGTGTGAGCAGAACCAGCGGTGTCGTTTGACTTAGCAAACGAGGATCGGATGTCGTCGACCTTCTTTTCAAAATGGTTGACGAAGTCATCTGCAGAGAGGGAGGAGGGGGAGGGGGCGGAGGATTCAGGAGGGAGGAGAAGGTGGCAAAGAGCTTCCTAGGGTTAGAGGCAGATGCTTGGAATTTAGCGTGGTAGAAAGTGGCTTTAGCAGCAGAGACAGAGGAGGAAAATGTAGAGAGGAGGGAGTGAAAGGATGCCAGGTCCGCAGGGAGGCGAGTTTTCCTCCATTTCCGCTCGGCTGCCCGGAGCCCTGTTCTGTGAGCTCGCAATGAGTCATCGAGCCACGGAGCGGGAGGGGAGGACCGAGCCGGCCTGGAGGATAGGGGACATAGAGAGTCAAGGGATGCAGAGAGGGAGGAGAGGAGGGTTGAGGAGGCAGAATCAGGAGATAGGTGGGAGAAGGTTTGAGCGGAGGGAAGAGATGATCAAATCAAATCAAATCAAATCAAATTTATTTATATAGCCCTTCGTACATCAGCTGATATCTCAAAGTGCTGTACAGAAACCCAGCCTAAAACCCCAAACAGCAAACAATGCAGGTGTAAAAGCACGGTGGCTAGGAAAAACTCCCTAGAAAGGCCAAAACCTAGGAAGAAACCTAGAGAGGAACCGGGCTATGTGGGGTGGCCAGTCCTCTTCTGGCTGTGCCGGGTAGAGATTATAACAGAACATGACCAAGATGTTCAAATGTTCATAAATGACCAGCATGGTCAAATAATAATAAGGCAGAACAGTTGAAACTGGAGCAGCAGCACAGTCAGATGGACTGGGGACAGCAAGGAGCCATCATGTCAGGTAGTCCTGGGGCACGGTCCTAGGGCTCAGGTCCTCCGAGAGAGAGAAAGAAAGAGAGAATTAGAGAGAGCATATGTGGGGTGGCCAGTCCTCTTCTGGCTGTGCCAGGTGGAGATTATAACAGAACGTGGCCAAGATGTTCAAATGTTCATAAATGACCAGCATGGTTGAATAATAGTAAGGCAGAACAGTTGAAACTGGAGCAGGAGCATGGCCAGGTGGACTGGGGACAGCAAGGAGTCCTCATGTCAGGTAGTCCTGGGACATGGTCCTAGGGCCCAGGCCAGTTGAAACTGGAGCAGCAGCATGGCCAGGTGGACTGGGGACAGCAAGGAGTCATCATGTCAGGTAGTCCTGGGGCATGGTTCTAGGGCTCAGGTCCTCCGAGAGAGAGAAAGAAAGAGAGAAGGAGAGAATTAGAGAACGCACACTTAGATTTACACAGGACACCGAATAGGACAGGAGAAGTACTCCAGATAAACAAACTGACCCTAGCCCCCCCGACACATAAACTACTGCAGCATAAATACTGGAGGCTGAGACAGGAGGGGTCAGGAGACACTGTGGCCCCATCCGAGGACACCCCCGGACAGGGCCAAACAGGAAGGATATAACGGATGGAAGAGGAGAGAGTAAAAGGATACAAGGCAGTGGTCGGAGACTTGGAGGGGAGTTGCAATGAGGTTAGTGGAAGAACAGCATCTAGTAAAGATGAGGTCGAGCGTATTGCCTGCCTTGTGAGTAGGGGGGGGGAAGGTGAGAGGGTGAGGTCAAAAGAGGAGAGGAGTGGAAAGAAGGAGGCAGAGAGGAAAGAGTCAAAGGTAGACGTGGGGAGGTTAAAGTCGCCCAGAACTGTGAGAGGTGAGCCGTCCTCAGGAAAGGAGCTTATCAAGGCATCAAGCTCATTGATGAACTCTCCGAGGGAACCTGGAGGGCGATAAATGATAAGGATGTTAAGCTTGAAAGGGCTAGTAACTGTGACAGCATGGAATTCAAAGGAGGCGATAGACAGATGGGTAAGGGAGAAAGAGAGAATGACCACTTGGGAGAGATGAGGATCCCGGTGCCACCACCCCGCTGACCAGACGCTCTCGGGGTGTGCGAGAACACGTGGGCGGACGAAGAGAGAGCAGTAGGAGTAGCAGTGTTGTCTGTGGTGATCCATGTTTCCGTCAGTGCCAAGAAGTCGAGGGACTGGAGGGAGGCATAGGCTGAGATGAACTCTGCCTTGTTGACCGCAGATTGGCAGTTCCAGAGGCTACCGGAGACCTGGAACTCCACGTGGGTCGTGCGCGCTGGGACCACCAGAGTAGGGTGGCCGCGGCCACGCGGTGAGGAGCGTTTGTATGGTCTGTGCAGAGAGGAGAGAACAGGGATAAACAGACACATAGTTGACAGGCTACAGAAGAGGCTACGCTAATGCAAAGGAGATTGGAATGACAAGTGGACTACACGTCTCGAATGTTCAGAAAGTTAAGCTACGTAGCAAGAATCTTATTGACTAAAATGATTAAAATGATACAGTACTGCTGAAGTAGGCCAGCTGGCAGTGGGTGCGTTGTTGACACTACACTAATCAAGTCGTTCCGTTGAGTGTAATAGTTTCTGCAGTGTTGCTATTCGGGGGCTAGCAGGCTAGCTAGCAGTGTTGTTTACGTTACGTTGCGTTAAAAGAATGACAATAGATGGCTAGCGAACCTAGAAAATCGCTCTAGACTACACAATTATCTTTGATACAAAGACGGCTATGTAGCTAGCTAAGTAGCTAGCTACGATCAAACAAATCAAACCGTTGTACTGTAATGAAATGAAGTGAAAATGTGATACAACCTGTGAATGCGACCGGGTAGTTGAGTTCTATACAGAAGACGTTGGCTAGCGTTGGCTAGCTGTTGGCTAGCTAGCAGAGTCACCTACGTTAAGGACGACAAATAGCTGGCTAGCTAACCTCGGTAAATTAAGATAATCACTCTAAGACTACACACTCTAAACCTAAACAACACAATTATCTTGGATACGATGATACGAAGACAGCAAAGACAGCTATGTAGCTAGCTAACACTAAACTAATCAAGTCGTTCAGTTGAGTGTAATAGTTTTCCCAGTGCAGCTAATCAGTGGACGTTAGCTAGCTGGCTAGTGAAGACTACGTTAGGACGGCGAAATACGATAATTACGCAATTATCTTTGATACAAAGACGGCTATGTAGCTACCTGAGAGGAAATTGCTAGGATAAGACAAATCAAACCGTTGTGATATAATGAAATATAATGAAAAAGTTATACTACCCGTTGGAGCGACGTGCAGATGCGACCACTCGCTCCAACCGGAACCGGAAACAAAATGGAAGAAGGTCAAGATGAAGGTCAATCACCCTCGGGCTGGGGCTCCATGCAAGATCTCACCTCCATGCAAGATCTCACCTCCATGATCTCACCCAGGACCTGGTCATTGACCTGAAGAGAGCTGGGACCACAGTCTCAAAGAAAACCATTAGTAACACACTACGCTGTCATGGATTAAAATCCTGCAGCGCACGCAAGGTCCCCCTGCTCAAGCCAGCGCATGTCCAGACCCATCTGAAGTTTGCCAATGACCATCTGGATGATCCAGAGGAGGAATGGGAGAAGGTCATGTGGTCTGATGAGACAAAACTAGAGCTTTTTGGTCTAAACGGAGGAGTGGGCCAAAATCCCTGCTGCAGTGTGCAAACCTGGTCAAGAACTACAGGAAACGTATGATCTCTGTAATTGCAAACAAAAGTTACTGTATAATGCCGTATGCTTTTCTCTCTCTCTCTCTCTCTCTCTCTCTCTCTCTCTCTCTCTCTCTCTCTCTCTCTCTCTCTCTCTCTCTCTCTTCCTCTCTATCTCTCTCTCTCTTCCTCTCTCTCTTCCTCTCTCTCTCTCTCTCTCTCTCTCTCTCTCTCTCTCTCTCTCTCTCTCTCTCTCTCTCTCTCTCTCTCTCTCTCTCTCTCTCTCTCTCTCTCTCCCTCTCTTCCTCTCTCACTCTTCCTCTCTCTCTCCCTCCCACCACCGTGATCCTCCCACCACCGTAGGTCACTCCCTCCCACCACCGTAGGTCCCTCCCTCCCACCCTCCATATGTCCCTCCCTCCCACCTTCCGTAGTTCCCTCCCTCCCACCACCATAGGTCCCTCCCTCCCACCCACCGTTGGTCCCTCCCTCCCACCCTTCGTAGGTCACTCCCTCCCACCACCGTAGGTCCCTCCCTCCTACCCTCCATAGGTCCCTCCCTCCCACCACCGTAGGTCCCTCCCACCATCCGTAGGTCCCTCCCACCATCCGTAGGTCCCTCCCTCCCTCCCACCCTCCATAGGTCCCTCCCTCCCACCACCGTAGGTCCCTCCCACCATCCGTAGGTCCCTCCCTCCCTCCCACCGTATGTCCCTCCCTCCCACCATCTCCAAGTCATTTACATATCTTTGAAAGAAAAAAAAGAAAAAAAGGGAGGGGGTAAAAGAGAAAAATAGAGAGAGGCTCTACTAGATTACATTCCTCCCATCAAGAAGATGAGGGAGAGAGCAGAGAGAGGTCTGTGGGGAGGATCTTTATTCAGATTTGTGTGTGAATTGTTTATCACGGTGACAGAAGCGTGCCAGAGCTGAGATAAAGGCAGAGTTCCATCACGGGCCATGTGACAGCAACCCCCAGAAATATTATTAATAGATACTGACTTGATTTGCCACGATTGCAGCGCCTTGGCACCGCTTGATTGTGGCCTGTGAAGTTACGTCCAAAGGGGAAGCGATTTTTCAAAAGTCTCTACGATTTCTCCCCTCCACCCCCCCACCACCCCCCCACCACCCATCCTTCCCCTCTTCTATATCTCACCACCCCCCCCTGAAGATTTGCGTCTCTTTTCCAAGGAGCTGATATGAGAAAGAGATAAAGAGACTAGAGAACTATTTGCACATCATTAAGTGTAATGTTGTAAGTGTAAGGTTTACA
>NC_060184.1:10447046-10479546 GCF_021184085.1 Oncorhynchus gorbuscha
CGTATTTATTGTTGTTCACCGGAGAATATACCTTTATTCATTATTTGCTCTCTGCGCCTGATTCCACCCACCTTGACTAGTCGTTACATTCTAACTCCAAGTGTAAAACACATGGAAATGAATTTGCTTAGGCATTAATCGTACAAACACATTTATTTGTGGCATGAAGTCCTACAAATGTTTTCGTTTTAGTCTGTTCAAACAGACCCTATTTCAAAGGGGGGAAAAATCACTCATTAAGATCAAGTGTGGCCAATTAGTGAGCGTGGCCAACACACCTGAACACACTTAACAAGATAGAGGTTATGTAACGCTCGTCTGAAGAAGAGGGAGTGGACCAAAGCGAAGTATGAGAAAACCTGCAGAAAACCTGAAGCTGAAGAACTGAAATTGTATCTTAACATTCTTGGAAGAATTTGAGAACATTACTTTAAATAGAACCATGAGGATCCCTGTAGGAAACGTAATGACGTTCCCACCTAAGAAACAAATAGTTTCTTACAACGATATGTGCTAGTTGAGTATCCTGCACTATCCCCAGAACGTTTTGATGTAAAATAACCATAGGACAACCACACGCTAAGAAACATATGGTTCTCAGAACGCTACCACATCTCTCTGCCTTTTCTATTCTCAGTTTCCCCCAGCAGATTGAGAGCAGGTTGATATGGTACCTTAACAGCCATGAGAGGGCATTGCTGTCCAGTCTTCAGTTTCAACTTCATTCCTTAGTTTAACTGCACTCAATTCTACCATAGGACCTTCCACAGCGTTTCACTTCAAAACACTATAATGGAGCCTGAAGTACGTACACAACATACTGTATGTGATTATGAAACTGAGGCAAAACTTCCTAAACCCTTAATTGAATTGGATTTGTCAGATATCAGTGAGTGAAGGCAGGTCAGGTTGAGTGTCCGTTTGAATAAACACAACTGTATCCCACGGTTACACACCTCACCCTCTACGACCTCTTCTCGAGCCTTAACTAAGGGACTATGAGACTGGAGCGCCTCGCAGTTTCTCAGGTCTCACACATCGTCACACACACCTGCGCCGGCGAGGCCGCGACCACAGTCTCCGTTGGCACGGAGACGAGGAAGGTGAGCGGCTGCGGTGACATACGCTCAGACACTGCTGTCGTTGTCACTGAGGCCCTAACCTCACAAAGGAAGTGAGCTCGTTTCTGTACGTATGGCCCTTATCTCACTGTGCTGCTACCGAGAGGCCACAGAGTGGGTGAGACACCTGCTACAGAGAGAGAGGGAGAGTATCATGACACAAGGCGAGACCCAGATGCAGACACAGGAGGCAGATGGTTGGAGTCTTACAATGTTTAGTAATCAAAAGGGAAAAGGCAAGAGAATGGTCGTGGACAGGCAAAAAGGTCAAAACCAGATCAGAGTCCAGGAGGTACTGAGTGGCAGACAGGCACGTGGTCAAGGCAGGCAGAATGGTCAGGCAGGCGGGTACAGAGTCCAAAAACAGGCAAGTGTCAAAACTGGGAGGACTAGAAAAAGGAGAAATGAAAAAAGCAGGAGAAAGGGAAACATAGAAGAAGAACTGGCACAGATAGACAGGTAACACCGGGATAAATACACTGGGGAAAATAAGCTAAACTTGGAGGGGGTGCAGACAATCACAAGGACAGGTGATAAACAGATCAGGGTGTGACAGAGAGAGGCATAGAGAGAGTAAAGGTGTAGAGAGAGAGAGAAAGAAAAGGAGAGAGAAAGAGAGAGTAAATACAACCCATATTTATGCTTATTTTTTATTTATTTTTATTTTTACTACTTGCACATCGTTACAACACTGTATATAGACAAAAAATGACATTTGAAATGTCTTTATTCTTTTGGAACTTTTGCGAATGTAATGTTTACTGTTCATTTTGTATTGTTTATTTCACTTGCTTTGGTTATGTAAACATATTTTTCCAATGCCAATAAAGTCCTTTGAATTTAATTGAGAGAGAGAGAGAGAGAGAGAGAGAGAGAGAGAGAGAGAGAGAGAGAGAGAGAGAGAGAGAGAGAGAGAGAGAGAGAGAGAGAGAGAGAGAGAGAGAGAGAGAGAGAGAGAGAGAGAGAGAGAGAGACAGAGAGAAGGAGAGAGAGAAAGAGGAAACAGAGATGGAGAGAGGGGAGAGAGAGAGACAGAGAGAGACAGAGAGCCAGAGAGAGAGGAGAGAGAGAGAGACAGAGAGACAGAGAGAGAGAGAGAGAGAGAGGTGAGAGAGAAAGTTCAAAAGAGAGAGAGAAGAGAGAGATAGACAGAGAGAAGGAGAGAGAGATAGACAGAGAGAAGGAGAGAGAGATAGACAGAGAGAAGGAGAGAGAGAAAGAGGAGAGAGAGATGGAGAGAGAGAGAGAGAGAGAGAGAGAGAGAGAGAGAGAGAGAGACAGAGAGAGAAGAGAGAGATAGACAGAGAGGAGAGAGAGAGAGATAGACAGAGAGAAGGAGAGAGAGAAAGAGGAGAGAGATGGAGAGAGGGGAGAGAGAGAGACAGAGAGAGAAGGAGAGAGAGACACACAGAGAGAGAAGAGAGAGAGAGATGGAGAGAGGGGAGAGAGAGAGACAGAGAGAGAAGAGAGAGAGAGATAGACAGAGAGAGAAGAGAGAGATAGACAGAGAGGAGAGAGAGAGAGATAGACAGAGAGAAGGAGAGAGAGAAATAGGAGAGAGACAGAGAGAGGAGAGAGAAAGAGAGAAGGAGAGAAAGAGATAGACAGAGAGAAGGAGAGAAAGAGATAGACAGAGAGAAGGAGAGAGAGAGATAGACAGAGAGAAGGAGAGAGAGAAATAGGAGAGAGACAGAGAGAGGAGAGAGAAAGAGTGAAGGAGAGAAAGAGATAGACAGAGAGAAGGAGAGAGAGAGATAGACAGAGAGAGAAGAGAGAGATAGACAGAGAGGAGAGAGAGAGATAGACAGAGAGAAGGAGAGAGAGAGATAGACAGAGAGAAGGAGAATGGTGCGACAAACAAAAACATCCAATCAGTCCTGTGGGCAAAATCAGCTTGTTGATCAAATCAAATTGTATTAGTCACATGTGCCCGAATACAACAGGTGTAGAGCTTACAGTCAAATGCTTACTTACGAGCCCCTAACCAACAGTTCAGTTTCAAAAAATACGGATAAGAGATTTTTTTTAAATGAGAGAGTTCAAAGGAGAATGGAAAGAGTTACATGTAGTCAAAGTTGTAGATGAGGGGAGGTCAGTCATGAAAATGTATTCTATGTAAATTACACCGAAGATACCGACTGAAAAGGATGAGAACATTTTATCAAAAATAACATGAGGAATTCCATACGGTGTACATGAATGGATTCAATGTTCATATCGGTTCCCGAATAGCCAGCAGTCCTTTCTCTTATCCCAACTTATATTTCCAACATAGGGTAATCACGTGTTTAACTCCTGCAGTATAGGTGTAACGTCCCGGTGGTGTAACGTTCGTCGTTGGGAGAAAGAGAGGAGGACCAAGGTGCAGCTTGGTAAGTATTTATATTCTCTTTTTAATGAAAACAAATACTGGAACAAAAAAATATTTTAATGAAGACGAATACTCCAACAAAAAACAACAAAACACCAGAACGAAACGAAAACAGTCCTGAACGGTGAAATACAAACAGAACAGAAAATAAACCACAACTCAAAAGTGAAACCAGGCTACCTAAGTATGGTTCTCAATCAGGGACAACCAGGCTACCTAAGTATGGTTCTCAATCAGGGACAACCAGGCTACCTAAGTATGGTTCTCAATCAGGGACAACCAGGCTACCTAAGTATGGTTCTCAATCAGGGACAACCAGGCTACCTAAGTATGGTTCTCAATCAGGGACAACCAGGCTACCTAAGTATGGTTCTCAATCAGGGACAACCAGGCTACCTAAGTATGGTTCTCAATCAGGGACAACCAGGCTACCTAAGTATGGTTCTCAATCAGAGACAACCAGGCTACCTAAGTATGGTTCTCAATCAGGGACAACCAGGCTACCTAAGTATGGTTCTCAATCAGGGACAACGATTGACAGCTGCCTCTAATTGAGAACCATACCAGGCCAAACACAGAAATCCCAAATGATAGAAAAAGGAACATAGACAACCCACCCAACTCACGCCCTGACCATACTAAAACAAAGACAACCCACCCAACTCACGCCCTGACCATACTAAAACAAAGACAACCCACCCAACTCACGCCCTGACCATACTAAAACAAAGACAACCCACCCAACTCACGCCCTGACCATACTAAAACAAAGACAACCCACCCAACTCACGCCCTGACCATACTAAAACAAAGACAACCCACCCAACTCACGCCCTGACCATACTAAAACAAAGACAACCCACCCAACTCACGCCCTGACCATACTAAAACAAAGACAACCCACCCAACTCACGCCCTGACCATACTAAAACAAAGACAACCCACCCAACTCACGCCCTGACCATACTAAAACAAAGACAACCCACCCAACTCACGCCCTGACCATACTAAAACAAAGACAACCCACCCAACTCACGCCCTGACCATACTAAAACAAAGACAACCCACCCAACTCACGCCCTGACCATACTAAAACAAAGACAACCCACCCAACTCACGCCCTGACCATACTAAAACAAAGACAACCCACCCAACTCACGCCCTGACCATACTAAAACAAAGACAACCCACCCAACTCACGCCCTGACCATACTAAAACAAAGACAACCCACCCAACTCACGCCCTGACCATACTAAAACAAAGACAACCCACCCAACTCACGCCCTGACCATACTAAAACAAAGACAACCCACCCAACTCACGCCCTGACCATACCATAAAAACAAAGACAACCCACCCAACTCACGCCCTGACCATACTAAAACAAAGACAACCCACCCAACTCACGCCCTGACCATACTAAAACAAAGACAAACTCCCACCCAACTCACGCCCTGACCATACTAAAACAAAGACAACCCACCCAACTCACGCCCTGACCATACTAAAACAAAGACAACCCACCCAACTCACGCCCTGACCATACTAAAACAAAGACAACCCACCCAACTCACGCCCTGACCATACTAAAACAAAGACAACCCACCCAACTCACGCCCTGACCATACTAAAACAAAGACAACCCACCCAACTCACGCCCTGACCATACTAAAACAAAGACAACCCACCCAACTCACGCCCCACCCAACTGACCATACTAAAACAAAGACAACCCACCCAACTCACGCCCTGACCATACTAAAACAAAGACAACCCACCCAACTCACGCCCTGACCATACTAAAACAAAGACAACCCACCCAACTCACGCCCTGACCATACTAAAACAAAGACAACCCACCCAACTCACGCCCTGACCATACTAAAACAAAGACAACCCACCCAACTCACGCCCTGACCATACTAAAACAAAGACAACCCACCCAACTCACGCCCTGACCAACTACTAAAACAAAGACAACCCACCCAACTACTAAAACAAAGACAACCCACCCAACTCACGCCCTGACCATACTAAAACAAAGACAACCCACCCAACTCACGCCCTGACCATACTAAAACAAAGACAACCCACCCAACTCACGCCCTGACCATACTAAAACAAAGACAACCCACCCAACTCACGCCCTGACCATACTAAAACATAGACAACCCACCCAACTCACGCCCTGACCATACTAAAACAAAGACAACCCACCCAACTCACGCCCTGACCATACTAAAACAAAGACAACCCACCCAACTCACGCCCTGACCATACTAAAACAAAGACAACCCACCCAACTCACGCCCCATGACCATACTAAAAAAACAAAGACAACAAAGACAACCCACCCAACTCACGCCCTGACCATACTAAAACAAAGACAACCCACCCAACTCACGCCCTGACCATACTAAAACAAAGACAACCCACCCAACTCACGCCCTGACCATACTAAAACAAAGACAACCCACCCAACTCACGCCCTGACCATACTAAAACAAAGACAACCCACCCAACTCACGCCCTGACCATACTAAAACAAAGACAACCCACCCAACTCACGCCCTGACCATACTAAAACAAAGACAACCCACCCAACTCACGCCCTGACCATACTAAAACAAAGACAACCCACCCAACTCACGCCCTGACCATACTAAAACAAAGACAACCCACCCAACTCACGCCCTGACCATACTAAAACAAAGACAACCCACCCAACTCACGCCCTGACCATACTAAAACAAAGACAACCCACCCAACTCACGCCCCATACTGACCATACTAAAACAAAGACAACCCACCCAACTCACGCCTGACCATACTAAAACAAAGACAACCCACCCAACTCCCTGACCATACTAAAACAAAGACAACCCACCCAACTCACGCCCTGACCATACTAAAACAAAGACAACCCACCCAACTCACGCCCTGACCATACTAAAACAAAGACAACCCACCCAACTCACGCCCTGACCATACTAAAACAAAGACAACCCACCCAACTCACGCCCTGACCATACTAAAACAAAGACAACCCACCCAACTCACGCCCTGACCATACTAAAACAAAGACAACCCACCCAACTCACGCCCTGACCATACTAAAAAAACAAAGACAACCCACCCAACTCACGCCCTGACCATACTAAAACAAAGACAACCCACCCAACTCACGCCCTGACCATACTAAAACAAAGACAACCCACCCAACTCACGCCCTGACCATACTAAAACAAAGACAACCCACCCAACTCACGCCCTGACCATACTAAAACAAAGACAACCCACCCAACTCACGCCCTGACCATACTAAAACAAAGACAACCCACCCAACTCACGCCCTGACCATACTAAAACAAAGACAACCCACCCAACTCACGCCCTGACCATACTAAAACAAAGACAACCCACCCAACTCACGCCCTGACCATACTAAAACAAAGACAACCCACCCAACTCACGCCCTGACCATACTAAAACAAAGACAACCCACCCAACTCACGCCCTGACCATACTAAAAAGACAAAGACAACCCACCCAACTCACGCCCTGACCAACTAAAACAAAGACAACCCACCCAACTCACGCCCTGACCATACTAAAACAAAGACAACCCACCCAACTCACGCCCTGACCATACTAAAACAAAGACAACCCACCCAACTCACGCCCTGACCATACTAAAACAAAGACAACCCACCCAACTCACGCCCTGACCATACTAAAACAAAGACAACCCACCCAACTCACGCCCTGACCATACTAAAACAAAGACAACCCACCCAACTCACGCCCTGACCATACTAAAACAAAGACAACCCACCCAACTCACGCCCTGACCATACTAAAACAAAGACAACCCACCCAACTCACGCCCTGACCATACTAAAACAAAGACAACCCACCCAACTCACGCCCTGACCATACTAAAACAAAGACAACCCACCCAACTCACGCCCTGACCATACTAAAACAAAGACAACCCACCCAACTCACGCCCTGACCATACTAAAACAAAGACAACCCACCCAACTCACGCCCTGACCATACTAAAACAAAGACAACCCACCCAACTCACGCCCTGACCATACTAAAACAAAGACAACCCACCCAACTCACAAAGCCCTGACCATACTAAAAAAAAAGACAACCCACCCAACTCACGCCCTGACCATACTAAAACAAAGACAACCCACCCAACTCACGCCCTGACCATACTAAAACAAAGACAACCCACCCAACTCACGCCCTGACCATACTAAAACAAAGACAACCCACCCAACTCACGCCCTGACCATACTAAAACAAAGACAACCCACCCAACTCACGCCCTGACCATACTAAAACAAAGACAACCCACCCAACTCACGCCCTGACCATACTAAAACAAAGACAACCCACCCAACTCACGCCCTGACCATACTAAAACAAAGACAACCCACCCAACTCACGCCCTGACCATACTAAAACAAAGACAACCCACCCAACTCACGCCCTGACCATACTAAAACAAAGACAACCCACCCAACTCACGCCCTGACCATACTAAAACAAAGACAACCCACCCAACTCACGCCCTGACCATACTAAAACAAAGACAACCCACCCAACTCACGCCCTGACCATACTAAAACAAAGACAACCCACCCAACTCACGCCCTGACCATACTAAAACAAAGACAACCCACCCAACTCACGCCCTGACCATACTAAAACAAAGACAACCCACCCAACTCACGCCCTGACCATACTAAAACAAAGACAACCCACCCAACTCACGCCCTGACCATACTAAAACAAAGACAACCCACCCAACTCACGCCCTGACCATACTAAAACAAAGACAACCCACCCAACTCACGCCCTGACCATACTAAACAAAGACAACCCACCCAACTCACGCCCTGACCATACTAAAACAAAGACAACCCACCCAACTCACGCCCTGACCATACTAAAACAAAGACAACCCACCCAACTCACGCCCTGACCATACTAAACAAAGACAACCCACCCAACTCACGCCCTGACCATACTAAAACAAAGACAACCCACCCAACTCACGCCCTGACCATACTAAAACAAAGACAACCCACCCAACTCACGCCATACTGACCATACTAAAAAACAAAGACAACCCACCCAACTCACGCCCTGACCATACTAAAACAAAGACAACCCACCCAACTCACGCCCTGACCATACTAAAACAAAGACAACCCACCCAACTCACGCCCTGACCATACTAAAACAAAGACAACCCACCCAACTCACGCCCTGACAACCATACGCCCTAAACAAAGACAACCCACCCAACTCACGCCCTGACCATACTAAAACAAAGACAACCCACCCAACTCACGCCCTGACCATACTAAAACAAAGACAACCCACCCAACTCACGCCCTGACCATACTAAAACAAAGACAACCCACCCAACTCACGCCCTGACCATACTAAAACAAAGACAACCCACCCAACTCACGCCCTGACCATACTAAAACAAAGACAACCCACCCAACTCACGCCCTGACCATACTAAAACAAAGACAACCCACCCAACTCACGCCCTGACCATACTAAAACAAAGACAACCCACCCAACTCACGCCCTGACCATACTAAAACAAAGACAACCCACCCAACTCACGCCCTGACCATACTAAAACAAAGACAACCCACCCAACTCACGCCCTGACCATACTAAAACAAAGACAACCCACCCAACTCACGCCCTGACCATACTAAAACAAAGACAACCCACCCAACTCACGCCCTGACCATACTAAAACAAAGACAACCCACCCAACTCACGCCCTGACCATACTAAAACAAAGACAACCCACCCAACTCACGCCCTGACCATACTAAAACAAAGACAACCCACCCAACTCACGCCCTGACCATACTAAAACAAAGACAACCCACCCAACTCACGCCCTGACCATACTAAAACAAAGACAACCCACCCAACTCACGCCCTGACCATACTAAAACAAAGACAACCCACCCAACTCACGCCCTGACCATACTAAAACAAAGACAACCCACCCAACTCACGCCCTGACCATACTAAAACAAAGACAACCCACCCAACTCACGCCCCATACTGACCATACTAAAACAAAGACAACCCACCCAACTCACGCCCTGACCATATTAAACAAAGACAACCCACCCAACTCACGCCCTGACAACCAAAGACAACACCCAACTCACGCCCTGACCATACTAAAACAAAGACAACCCACCCAACTCACGCCCTGACCATACTAAAACAAAGACAACCCCCACCCAACTCACGCCCTGACCATACTAAAACAAAGACAACCCACCCAACTCACGCCCTGACCATACTAAAACAAAGACAACCCACCCAACTCACGCCCTGACCATACTAAAACAAAGACAACCCACCCAACTCACGCCCTGACCATACTAAACAAAGACAACCCACCCAACTCACGCCCTGACCATATTAAAAACAAAGACAACCCACCCAACTCACGCCCTGACCATACTAAAACAAAGACAACCCACCCAACTCACGCCCTGACCATACTAAAACAAAGACAACCCACCCAACTCACGCCCTGACCATACTAAAACAAAGACAACCCACCCAACTCACGCCCTGACCATACTAAAACAAAGACAACCCACCCAACTCACGCCCTGACCATACTAAAACAAAGACAACCCACCCAACTCACGCCCTGACCATACTAAAACAAAGACAACCCACCCAACTCACGCCCTGACCATACTAAAACAAAGACAACCCACCCAACTCACGCCCTGACCATATTAAAACAAAGACAACCCACCCAACTCACGCCCTGACCATACTAAAACAAAGACAACCCACCCAACTCACGCCCTGACCATACTAAAACAAAGACAACCCACCCAACTCACGCCCTGACCATACTAAAACAAAGACAACCCACCCAACTCACGCCCTGACCATACTAAAACAAAGACAACCCACCCAACTCACGCCCTGACCAAACTAAAACAAAGACAACCCACCCAACTCACGCCCTGACCATACTAAATCAAAGACAACCCACCCAACTCACGCCCTGACCATACTAAAACAAAGACAACCCACCCAACTCACGCCCTGACCATACTAAAACAAAGACAGAACAAAAGAACTAAGGTCCGAACTGCTTATGTTGGATTGGAATAGTGAAGGTCCCTCAGATACTAGTCAAATGTAAAAATAATATTTTTAAAAAGTCCCTCAGATACTAGTCAAATGTAAAAATAATATTTTTTAAAAGTCCCTCAGATACTAGTCAAATGTAAAAATAATATTTTTAAAAAGTCCCTCAGATACTAGTCAAATGTAAAATAAAATATTTTTAAAAAGTCCCTCAGATACTAGTCAAATGTAAAATAAAATATTTTTAAAAAGTCCCTCAGATACTAGTCAAATGTAAAATAAAATATTTTTAAAAAGTCCCTCAGATACTAGTCAAATGTAAAATAAAATATTTTTAAAAAGTCCCTCAGATACTAGTCAAATGTAAAATAAAATATTTTTAAAAAGTCCCTCAGATAC
This sequence comes from Oncorhynchus gorbuscha, assembly GCF_021184085.1. Taxonomy (NCBI): domain Eukaryota; kingdom Metazoa; phylum Chordata; class Actinopteri; order Salmoniformes; family Salmonidae; genus Oncorhynchus; species Oncorhynchus gorbuscha. The sequence goes on from NC_060184.1 coordinate 10,458,121, forward strand.
TAGTCAAATGTAAAATAAAATATTTTTAAAAAGTCCCTCAGATACTAGTCAAATGTAAAATAAAATATTTTAAAAAAGTCCCTCAGATACTAGTCAAATGTAAAATAAAATATTTTTAAAAAGTCCCTCAGATACTAGTCAAATGTAAAAATAATATTTTAAAAAAGTCCCTCAGATACTAGTCAAATGTAAAAATAATATTTTAAAAAAGTCCCTCAGATACTAGTCAAATGTAAAAATAATATTTTTAAAAAGTCCCTCAGATACTAGTCAAATGTAAAAGAAAATATTTTTAAAAAGTCCCTCAGATACTAGTCAAATGTAAAATAAAATATTTTTAAAAAGTCCCTCAGATACTAGTCAAATGTAAAATAAAATATTTTTAAAAAGTCCCTCAGATACTAGTCAAATGTAAAATAAAATATTTTAAAAAGTCCCTCAGATACTAGTCAAATGTAAAATAAAATATTTTAAAAAAGTCCCTCAGATACTAGTCAAATGTAAAATAAAATATTTTAAAAAAGTCCCTCAGATACTAGTCAAATGTAAAATAAAATATTTTAAAAAAGTCCCTCAGATACTAGTCAAATGTAAAAATAATATTTTAAAAAAGTCCCTCAGATACTAGTCAAATGTAAAAATAATATTTTTAAAAAGTCCCTCAGATACTAGTCAAATGTAAAAATAATATTTTTAAAAAGTCCCTCAGATACTAGTCAAATGTAAAAATAATATTTTAAAAAAGTCCCTCAGATACTAGTCAAATGTAAAAATAATATTTTAAAAAAGTCCCTCAGATACTAGTAGATACATAATATGTCAAATGTAATTATTTCATTTTATTTCAATCTAATATTATTTCAAAAATAGAAATATTGACAATGATTCATGTCATCTTTATTCTGAATATGATTATTTTCTTGCTGAAGATATTTATTCCATCGATCCCCATGTCAGATCCGACAGAGCATTTTCACGCCTGTTGTTTTTCCTGTTACAGATATCTCGTTCACACGTCATTCTATATTTCCAGAGACAGAATATCACACTCCGCTCCGGTGTCATTAACAGTATCTAATGGCGTCGTGTTATTTTAAAACCACACCCCCACGATTTGGATTTAAATAAACCTCGGAAAACTGATTGAATTGAAAGTGAATGATCCTCTGTATGACTGTAATGGTGCTTTTCAACAACTCACCAATTAGACACCCTACTGCTCTTAAATGAGATTTACCTCTAGAAAGAAAACACTGTTTATTAACACTTTAATGATTTAGGGAGTGTCTCAAATTACACCCTATCCCCTGCAGTACCAGTCAAAAGTTTGGACACACATACTCAGAATAGAGAATAGTAGAATAGTAGTGAAGAAATCAGAACTATGATATAACACATATGGAATCAAATCAAATCAAATTGTATTTGTCACATACACATGGTTAGCAGTAGCGAAATGCTTGTGCTTCTAGTTCCGACAATGCAGTGATAACCATCAAGTAATCTAACTAACAATTCCAAAACTACTGTCTTATACACAGTGTAAAGGGATAAAGAATATGTACATAAGGATATATGAATGAGTGATGGTACAGAGCAGCATACAGTAGATGGTATCGAGTACAGTATATACATATGAGATGAGTATGTAGACAAAGTAAACAAAGTGGCATAGTTAAAGTGGCTAGTGATACATGTATTACATAAGGATGCAGTCGATGATGTAGAGTACAGTATATACGTATGCATATGAGATGAATAATGTAGGGTAAGTAACATTATATAAGGTAGCATTGTTTAAAGTGGCTAGTGATATATTTACATCATTTCCCATCAATTCCCATTATTAAAGTGGCTGGAGTTGGGTCAGTGTCAATGACGATGTGTTGGCAGCAGCCACTCAATCTTAGTGGTGGCTGTTTAACAGTCTGATGGCCTTGAGATAGAAGCTGTTTTTCAGTCTCTCGGTCCCAGCTTTGATGCACCTGTACTGACCTAGCCTTCTGGATGATAGCGGGGTGAACCGGCAGTGGCTCGGGTGGTTGATGTCCTTGATGATCTTTATGGCCTTCCTGTAACATCGGGTGGTGTAGGTGTCCTGGAGGGCAGGTAGTTTGCCCCCGGTGATGCGTTGTGCAGACCTCACTACCCTCTGGAGAGCCTTACGGTTGAGAGCGGAGCAGTTGCCGTACCAGGCGGTGATACAGCCCGCCAGGATGCTCTCGATTGTGCATCTGTAGAAGTTTGTGAGTGCTTTTGGTGACAAGCCAAATTTCTACAGCCTCCTGAGGTTGAAGAGGCGCTGCTGCGCCTTCTTCACGACGCTGTCAGTGTGAGTGGACCAATTCAGTTTGTCTGTGATGTGTATGCCGAGGAACTTAAAACTTGCTACCCTCTCCACTACTGTTCCATCGATGTGGATAGGGGGGTGTTCCCTCTGCTGTTTCCTGAAGTCCACAATCATCTCCTTAGTTTTGTTGACGTTGAGTGTGAGGTTATTTTCCTGACACCACACTCCGAGGGCCCTCACCTCCTCCCTGTAGGCCGTCTCGTCGTTGTTGGTAATCAAGCCTACCACTGTTGTGTCGTCCGCAAACTTGATGATTGAGTTGGAGGCGTGCGTGGCCACGCAGTCGTGGGTGAACAGGGAGTACATTTACATTACATTTAAGTCATTTAGCAGACGCTCTTATCCAGAGCGACTTACAAATTGGTGCATTCACCTTATGACATCCAGTTGAACAGCCACTTTACAATAGTGCATCTAAATCTTTTAAGGGGGGGGGGGGGGTGAGAAGGATTACTTTATCCTATCCTAGGTATTCCTTAAAGAGGTGGGGTTTCAGGTGTCTCCGGAAGGTGGTGATTGACTCCGCTGTCCTGGCGTCGTGAGGGAGTTTGTTCCACCATTGGGGGGCCAGAGCAGCGAACAGTTTTGACTGGGCTGAGCGGGTTGAGTTGACGCTGATCTTATATTCAGTAGTTCTTCTCGACTGTATGTAATGAAACCTAAGATGACCTGGGGTACTAATGTAAGAAATAACACGTAAAAAAAAACAAAAAACTGCATAGTTTCCTAGGAACGCGAAGCGAGGCTCCATCTCTGTCGGCGCCGGACATGTAGTAACCAAAAAAGTGTTAAACAATATCAAAATATTTTTTATATTTGATATTTTTCAAAGTAGCCACCCTTTGCCTTGATGACAGCTTTGGACACTCTTGGCATTCTATAATAATAATAATAATAATAATTCTCTCAAACAGCTTCACCTGGAATGATTTTCCAACAGTCCACATATGCTGAACCCTTCTTGGCTGCTGTTCCTTCACTCTGCGGTCCAACTCATAACAAACCATCTCAATTGGGTTAAGGTTGGGTGATTGTGGAGGCCAGGTCATCTGATTCAGCACTGCATCACTCTCCTTCTTGGTCAAATAGCCCTTACACAGCCTGAAGGTGTGTTAGGTCATTATCCTGTTGAAAAATAAATGATAGTCCCACTAAGCCCAAACCATATGGGATGGTGTATCGCTGCAGAATGCTTTTGTAGCCATGCTGGTTAAGTGTGCCTTGAATTCTAATTCAAAGCACCCCCACACCATCACACCTCCTCCTCCATGCTTCACGGTGGGAACCACACATGCAGAGATCATCCTTTCATCTACTCTGCGTCTCACTAAGACACAACGTTTGGAACCAAAAATCTCAAATTTGGACTCATCAGACAAAAGGACAGATTTCCACCGGTTTAATGTCCATTGCTTGTGTTTCTTGGCCCAAGCAAGTCTCTTCTTATTATTGGTTTCTTTGCAGCAATTCGACCATGAAGGCCTGATTCACACCGTCTCCTCTGAACAGTTGTTGTTGACATGTGTATGTTACTTGAACTCTGTGAAGCATTTATTTGGGCTGCAATCTGAGGTGCAGTTAACTCTAATGAACTTCTCCTCTGCAGCAGAGGTAACTCTCGGTCTTCCATTCCTGTGGCGGTCCTCATGAGAGCCAGTTTCATCATAGCGCTTGATGGTTTTTGCGACTGCACTGTAAGAAACTTTCATAGTTCTCAAAAAATGTTGATTTACTAACCTTCATGTTCTAAAATAATTTACATTTACATTTACATTTAAGTCATTTAGCAGACGCTCTTATCCAGAGCGACTTACATTTTTCTTTGCTTATTTGAGCTGTTCTTGCCATAATATTGACTTGGTCTTTTACCAAATAGGGCTCTGTCTTCTGTATTCCAACCCTACCCTGTCACAACATATCTGTTTGTCTCAAACACATTAAGAAGGAAAGAAATTCCACAAATGAACTTTTAACAAGGCATACCTGTTAATTTAAATGCATTCCAGGTGACTACCTCATGAAGCTGGTTGAGGGGATGCCAAGAGTGTGCAAAGCTGTCATCAATGCAAAGGGTGGCTACTTTGAAGTATCTCAGATATAAAATGCATTTTGATTTGTTTAACACTTTTTTTGTTTACTACATGATTCCATATGTGTTATTTCATAGTGTTGATGTCTTCACTATTATTCTACAATGTAAAAAATAAAGAAAAACCCTTGGATGAGTAGGTGTGTACAAACCTTTGACTGGTACTGTATGTAGTTCACTACCCATAGGGCTCTGGTCAAAAGTAGTGCACTATATAGGGAATAGGGTGCCATAGGCCTCTGGTCAAATCTAGTGCACTATATAGGGAATAGGGTGCTATTTGCGAAACACTTGAGACACTGCTGCTCTTAAATTATAACTAGCTACCTCTGAAGAAACCCCCCTGTATTAACACATTTTAATGATTAAACCTGGACTGCTTTAAATATGAGAACTACCTCCAAAGGATTTGTGCATTCATCAATTTTACGATTGCAGTGGGTGATATTGATGATATTGAACAAATGGATTCATTGAGGTGTAGCTTCTGTGTTGTAGAGAGGTTGAATGAAGGGATCCTCACGACTTCCTCCGAAGTCGGTCCCTCTCCTTGTTCGGGCGGCTGGCTTTCTAGCCACCGCCGATCCACTTTTCATTTTCCATTTGTTCTGTCTTTGTCTTATCACACCTGGCTTCCCTTAATCAATTACTTGTTTATTATTTAACCCCCTGTTCTACATGTTGTATTTGTGAGTGATTGTTTGTTGTATTGTGGTCCGTATTGTGTGGCCGTGTTTATTTACATCTTATGTTTGAATTTTTGAGTAAAGTATTTTATCATTCAGATCTGCTGTTCTGTGCCTGACTCATCTCACCAGCTACACACAGATGCCTTTACAGGGATACACTGGGCTGTAGCTTCTGTGTTGTAGAGAGGTTCAAAAAGGCCTACACTGGGCTGTAGCTTCTGTGTTGTAGAGAGGTTGAAAAAAGGCCTACACTGGGCAGTAGCTTCTGTGTTGTAGAGAGATTGAACAAAGGCATACACTGCAAAAAATAAATAGGCAGAGACACAGAGAGAAAGACAATGTACTGAGCAAATGTCAGATTACAGTACGACAGACCACGTATTCACCCTGCACACCCTAACTGAAAAACAAACAAACCAAAACGAAGAAAAAGTCTTCTCATGCTTTGCTTTTTATGAACATGGGCTTATTTCTATTACAGCATATTGGATGACTGTCATTCATATTCCATCAACCCAGTTCAATGTAACATCGATAGGTTTAGGCTACTACATGATACTCTAATGTTCTCTGTACCCATCATGAGGTTGCTACAATCTAGCCTATGAAGGAAATTTACAACGTAGGTGCACACAGGTTGAGAAACAAATTGTAGTAATCAAGGTGACAGACAGTGTCACGCTGTATAATGATAGGAGACAGGCGCAGGAATATGAAATAGTTTTTATTTTATTCTACTCAAAATAGCCTACGTCATGAACATGACAGGGATGAAGCCCAAAACAAACACGTATATATATAACACAGGGCTGAGGAGTAAACTTCTAATAAATACACGGGAACGAGACCCGTAGTAACAATACACGGGATGAGACCCAAAACAACAAAACATCGGACGAGACCCATAATAACAATACACAGGATGAGACCCAAAACAACAATGCATGGGACGAGACCCGTAATAACAACACACAGGACGAGACCCGTAATAACAACACACAGGACGAGACCCGTAATAACAACACACAGGACGAGACCCGTAATAACAACACACAGAACGAGACCCGTAATAACAACACACAGGACGAGACCCGTAATAACAACACACAGGACGAGACCCGTAATAACAACACACAGGACGAGACCCATAATAACAACACACAGGACGAGACCCGTAATAACAACACACAGGACGAGACCTGTAATAACAACACACAGAACGAGACCCGTAATAACAACACACAGGACGAGACCCGTAATAACAATACACAGGACGAGACCCGTAATAACAACACACAGGACGAGACCCGTAATAACAACACACAGGACGAGACCCGTAATAACAACACACAGGACGAGACCCGTAATAACAATACACAGGACGAGACCCGTAATAACAACACATGGAACGAGACCCGTAATAACAACACACAGGACGTGACCCGTAATAACAACACACAGGACGAGACCCGTAATAACATACGAGACCCGTAATAAGTGCACACGAACACAGTAACACATTAGCCGACACAACAGAGCACAGGTACTCACAAGACCAACGGACATGGAACAATAATCAACAAGGACAATGGGGAACAGAGGGCACATATATACACATACTAATCAGGGGGGAATGGGAACCAGGTGTGCGTAATGAGACAAGACAGTCTGGGGTTGGTGGTAATGATCCAGTTCAGTGATGGAGCTGGTGAATGGAATGAGCAGCAGCACCGGGGGAATCCATGACACTTTCTCCCCCCTGACTCTCTGCACCACATCAGCGGTACGACACCGGCCTCGGGATGGGAGAGCAGCGGTACGACACTGGCCTCGGGGATGGGAGAGTGAGAGGGAGAGCAGCAGTACGACACCGGCCTCGGGGATGGGAGAGCGAGAGGGAGAGCAGCGGTACGACAACGGCCTCTGAGATGGGAGAGCAGCGGTACGACACTGGCCTCGGGATGGGAGAGCGAGAGGGAGAGCAGCGGTACGACACTGGCCTCGGGATGGGAGAGCGAGAGGGAGAGCAGCTGTACGACACCGGCCTCAGGGATGGGAGAGCAGCGGTACGACACTGGCCTCGGGATGGGAGAGCGAGAGGGAGAGCAGCGGTACGACACTGGCCTCGGGGATGGGAGAGCGAGAGGGAGAGCAGCAGTACGACACCGGCCTCGGGGATGGGAGAGCAGCGGTACGACACTGGCCTCGGGGATGGGAGAGCGAGAGGGAGAGCAGCGGTACGACACTGGCCTCGGGGATGGGAGAGCAGCGGTACGACACTGGCCTCGGGGATGGGAGAGTGAGAGGGAGAGCAGCAGTACGACACCGGCCTCGGGGATGGGAGAGCGAGAGGGAGAGCAGCGGTACGACAACGGCCTCTGAGATGGGAGAGCAGCGGTACGACACTGGCCTCGGGATGGGAGAGCGAGAGGGAGAGCAGCGGTACGACACTGGCCTCGGGGATGGGAGAGCGAGAGGGAGAGCAGCGGTACGACACCGGCCTCGGGGATGGGAGAGCAGTGGTACGACACTGGCCTCGGGATGGGAGAGCAAGAGAGAGAGCAGCGGTACGACACCGGCCTCGGGGATTGGAGAGCAGCGGTACGACACTGGCCTCGGGATGGGAGAGCGAGAGGGAGAGCAGCGGTACGACACCGGCCTCAGGGATGGGAGAGCAGCGGTACGACACTGGCCTCGGGATGGGAGAGCAGCGGTACGACACTGGCCTCGGGATGGGAGAGCGAGAGGGAGAGCAGCGGTACGACACTGGCCTCGGGATGGGAGAGCAAGAGAGAGAGAGAAACACTGTGTGACTGCTGATGTTCATCATCAAATTATCGAAGATTTGAAAGGTAAACTAAACAATTGAAGCGGAACTCAAACTGATCACCAAAGCTTTGATAAGAGGATTCTGAATGAGAAATAATCTGTGCAACTCGTTTACTAAATAATTGCTCTAGATTAATGCAGCTACAGTCCTTAAACACTCTAACCTCAACATTCTCTTAACCAGCCCCATACTGTTAACAAGAGGGCAGCAAGCTGCTTTTCATTGACTGGACAGAAGGGGGGGGGGGGTGTTCTGAATCTACTCCAGCCATTGAAGAGAAGGCCGTCTCCTTCATCTGAGTGAGTGACTGTAAGATTGGTTTATTTTAGTTCATCATGTCTCTCATCAATCATTACCATGTGACTGGGTCAGCACTACGATATGACAGAAGTGAAGAGCTTATGTGGTGTGAAGTTTCTGGCACTGCCTCCCTGTGAGTAAACACACAAAAGACACGCTCGTCCCATTATTCTCCCTCCCTCCCTCCCTCCCTCCTCCCTCCCTCCCTCCCTCCCTCCCTCCCTCCCTCCCTCCCTCCCCCTCCCTCCCTCCCTCCCTCCCTCCCCTCCCTCCCTCCCTCCCTCCCTCCCTCCCTCCCTCTTCCCTGTTCCTCCCTCCCTCCCTCTCTCCCCTGTTCCTCCTCTCCCCCTCCCTCCCTCCCTCCCTCCCTCCCTCCCTCCCTCCCTCCCTCCCTCCCTCCCTCCCTCCCTCCCTCCCTCCCTCCCTCCCTCCCTCCCTCCCTCCCTCCCTCCCTCCCTCCCTCCCTCCCTCCCTCCCTCCCTCCCCTGTTCCTCCCTCCCTCCCTCCCTCCATCCAGGGATACAGCATATGAAGCCAATGTGTGGCTCTGGTTTGGGTGTGTGAACTAGCTGCCAGACCACATCAGACACCGCTGAGCTGAGGACGCAAATTGCTGTGACGTCTTTCCCCCCCCACCCTCTCTTTCTCTCTCTCTCGTTCTCTCTCTTTCACCCGCTCTCTCTTTCTCTCACTCTTTCTCCCTGTCTGTCCTCCTTCTCACATTTAAAGGGGTGATAAATAGTTTTTTTCCCCATGACCTCTTTGTATTCATACAATTTTTCTCTCCCTTTACTCTCTCTCTTTCTCTCTCTCTCTCTCTCTCTCTCTCTCTCTCTCTCTCTCTCTCTCTCTCTCTCTCTCTCTCTCTCTCTCTCTCTCTCTCTCTCTCTCTCCCTCCCTCTCTCCCTCTCTCTCTCTCTCTCTCTCTCTCTCTCTCTCTCTCTCTCTCTCTCTCTCTCTCTCTCTCTCTCTCTCTCTCTCTCTCTCTCTCTCTCTCTCTCTCTCTCTCTCTCTCTCTCTCTCTCTCTCTCTCTCTCTCTCTCTCTCTCTCTCTCTCTCTCTCTCTCTCTCTCTCTCTCTCTCTCTCTCTCTCTCTCTCTCTCCTTTCTCTTTCTTTCTCTCTCTCTCTTCTCTCTATCTCTCTCTCTCTCTCTCTCTCTCTCTCTCTCTCTCTCTCTCCCCCTCTCTCTCCTCTCTCTCTCTCTTTCTCTCCCCCCTCTCTCTGTGGGCTGTCTGTGTGAGGTGATCAGATCAAACTGGGCTAAAGACAGGTATTCATTCACATGAATGTATTCACTGTGATCTGTAGTATAGTGTGTCTGGAACCACCCTGACGCAGTGTGATGGCGCCTACACACAGTCCCAATCAGAATTGAGAAGCAGTGAGGATCCTAATGGATAAAGGAGGAGTCACAACTTGGCCCTTTTAAAAAAATAATGTCAACACATATCAGATGTTCTAAATTATTTTCTTAAGTGGAAAGATTGAAGAACAAAGTGGATGGTTTGGCAACAGATTGTCTGCTGGATGAGTACTATTCTTCAACCTCACCTCATAGGGCAGAGGTTTCCAATCATTTAGAAATCTGACAATTCTCGCCACCCAACCAAGTGAAAAAAACAACAACTTGTAATTAAGAGCCAATGTTAACATTTTTTATTTTATTGGGCGCTATGGCAGTCAATTGAAAAACATTCTGGCAGTATGTCTGATTGTCTTCTCAACTCACCGTCACATGCTTTTAATGTGTGGCTATGGCAGTCAATTGAAAAACATTCTGGCAGTATGTCTGATTGTCTTCTCAACTCACCATCACATGCTTTTAATGTGTGGCTATGGCAGTCAATTGAAAAACATTCTGGCAGTATGTCTGATTGTCTTCTCAACTCACCATCACATGCTTTTAATGTGTGGCTATGGCAGTCAATTGAAAAACATTCTGGCAGTATGTCTGATTGTCTTCTCAACTCACCGTCACATGCTTTTAATGTGTGGCTATGGCAGTCAATTGAAAAACATTCTGGCAGTATGTCTGATTGTCTTCTCAACTCACCGTCACATGCTTTTAATGTGTGGCTATGGCAGTCAATTGAAAAACATTCTGGCAGTATGTCTGATTGTCTTCTCAACTCACCATCACATGCTTTTAATGTGTGGCTATGGCAGTCAATTGAAAAACATTCTGGCAGTATGTCTGATTGTCTTCTCAACTCACCATCACATGCTTTTAATGTGTGGCTATGGCAGTCAATTGAAAAACATTCTGGCAGTATGTCTGATTGTCTTCTCAACTCACCGTCACATGCTTTTAATGTGTGGCTATGGCAGTCAATTGAAAAACATTCTGGCAGTATGTCTGATTGTCTTCTCAACTCACCGTCACATGCTTTTAATGTGTGGCTATGGCAGTCAATTGAAAAACATTCTGGCAGTATGTCTGATTGTCTTCTCAACTCACCGTCACATGCTTTTAATCTGTGGCTATGGCAGTCAATTGAAAAACATTCTGGCAGTATGTCTGATTGTCTTCTCAACTCACCGTCACATGCTTTTAATGTGTGGCTATGGCAGTCAATTGAAAAACATTCTGGCAGTATGTCTGATTGTCTTCTCAACTCACCGTCACATGCTTTTAATGTGTGGCTATGGCAGTCAATTGAAAAACATTCTGGCAGTATGTCTGATTGTCTTCTCAACTCACCGTCACATGCTTTTAATGTGTGGCTATGGCAGTCAATTGAAAAACATTCTGGCAGTATGTCTGATTGTCTTCTCAACTCACCGTCACATGCTTTTAATGTGTGGCTATGGCAGTCAATTGAAAAACATTCTGGCAGTATGTCTGATTGTCTTCTCAACTCACCGTCACATGCTTTTAATGTGGGCTATGGCAGTCAATTGAAAAATCATTTTGGCAGTATGTCTGATTGTCTTCTCAACTCACCGTCACATGCTTTTAATGTGTGGCTATGGCAGTCAATTGAAAAACATTCTGGCAGTATGTCTGATTGTCTTCTCAACTCACCGTCACATGCTTTTAATGTGTGGCTATGGCAGTCAATTGAAAAACATTCTGGCAGTATGTCTGATTGTCTTCTCAACTCACCATCACATGCTTTTAATGTGTGGCTATGGCAGTCAATTGAAAAACATTCTGGCAGTATGTCTGATTGTCTTCTCAACTCACCGTCACATGCTTTTAATGTGTGGCTATGGCAGTCAATTGAAAAACATTCTGGCAGTATGTCTGATTGTCTTCTCAACTCACCGTCACATGCTTTTAATGTGTGGCTATGACAGTCAATTGAAAAACATTCTGGCAGTTTGTTGTTTATACTTTTACTTTTGATACTGGAATATATTTTAAACCATGTCTGATTGTCTTCTCAACTCACCGTCACATGCTTTTAATGTGTGGCTATGGCAGTCAATTGAAAAACATTCTGGCAGTATGTCTGATTGTCTTCTCAACTCACCGTCACATGCTTTTAATGTGTGTCTATGGCAGTCAATTGAAAAACATTCTGGCAGTATGTCTGATTGTCTTCTCAACTCACCGTCACATGCTTTTAATGTGTGGCTATGGCAGTCAATTGAAAAACATTCTGGCAGTATGTCTGATTGTCTTCTCAACTCACCGTCACATGCTTTTAATGTGTGGCTATGGCAGTCAATTGAAAAACATTCTGGCAGTATGTCTGATTGTCTTCTCAACTCACCATCACATGCTTTTAATGTGTGGCTATGGCAGTCAATTGAAAAACATTCTGGCAGTATGTCTGATTGTCTTCTCAACTCACCGTCACATGCTTTTAATGTTTGGCTATGGCAGTCAATTGAAAAACATTCTGGCAGTATGTCTGATGAAAGAGGACTAGTCTGTGTCTTCTCAACTCACCGTCACATGCTTTTAATGTGTGGCTATGGCAGTCAATTGAAAAACATTCTGGCAGTATGTCTGATTGTCTTCTCAACTCACCGTCACATGCTTTTAATGTGTGGCTATGGCAGTCAATTGAAAAACATTCTGGCAGTATGTCTGATTGTCTTCTCAACTCACCGTCACATGCTTTTAATGTGTGGCTATGGCAGTCAATTGAAAAACATTCTGGCAGTATGTCTGATTGTCTTCTCAACTCACCGTCACATGCTTTTAATGTGTGGCTATGGCAGTCAATTGAAAAACATTCTGGCAGTATGTCTGATTGTCTTCTCAACTCACCGTCACATGCTTTTAATGTGTGGCTATGACAGTCAATTGCAAATTAGTCCAACATGTTCTGATTGTCTCTTGTCTTTGATTGCCTCCTGTCTCTGATTGTCTCTTGTCTCACTCAATGAGATGGGTGTGGCTTGATGCATGTGGTGTTGGAGCTTCTTAAAGTCAGGGGGGGGGGGCGTGGTCGACAGTGCTCACCTCATCTCTGCTGTCACATCCAACCTGGATCCATGTTTGGTTTTTAATGCAGACGAGAGCACTGAATCCAGCTTCACACAGATATGAGCTGACGAAGGCACGACCACAAATGTTACCGCTCGGAGGAGGACAGCAGGGACCAACTTTGAGACCAACTCCGTAGTGAACCCGTGAATGTCTGCAGCGTTTGATCACATGACATCTCGATCAGCTGCAGTGGTGTAAAGTACTTTAAAGTACTACTTAAGCAGTTTTTGGGGGTATCTGTACTTTACTATTGATATTGCTGACTACTTTTACTTCACTACATTCCTTAAGGAAATACTGTACTTTTTACTCCATACATTTTCCTTGACATCCATAAGTACTCGTTACATTTTTAATGCTTAGCAGGACAGGAAAATAGTCAAATTCACGCGTTTATCAACAGAACATCCCTGATCATCCCTACTGCCTCTGATCTGGTGGACTCACTAAACACAACATGCTTTGTGTTTGTAAATGATGTCTGAGTGTTGGAGTGTGTCCCTGGCTGTTTGTAAATAATGTCTGAGTGTTGGAGTGTGTCCCTGGCTGTTTGTAAATGATGTCTGAGTGTTGGAGTGTGTCCCTGGCTGTTTGTAAATGATGTCTGAGTGTTGGAGTGTGTCCCTGGCTGTTTGTAAATGATGTCTGAGTGTTGGAGTGTGTCCCTGGCTGTTTGTAAATGATGTCTGAGTGTTGGAGTGTGTCCCTGGCTGTTTGTAAATGATGTCTGAGTGTTGGAGTGTGCCCTGGCTGTTTGTAAATGATGTCTGAGTGTTGGAGTGTGTCCCTGGCTGTTTGTAAATGATGTCTGAGTGTTGGAGTGTGCCCCTGGCTTTCCGTAATTTAAAAAAAAAACAAGAAAATGGTGCCATCTGGTTTGCTTAATTTAAGGAATTTGAAATTGTTTATACTTTTACTTTTGATACTGGAATATATTTTAAACCACATATTTTTAGACTTTTACTCAAGTAGAATTTTACTGGGTGACATTTAATTTTACTTGAGTCATTTTTGATTCAAATATGACAGTTGGGTAGTTTCCCCACCACTGATCAGCTGTTCGGCATGTCAACTGAGTTAATTGATTTGGGATCACAGTCAAACAGATTTTGCACCCAGGCATACTTTTTCATTTCTAAGTCTGGGAAATAAGTCCCAAAGTGCTCTTCCAAGCTTTGAAGGTGAACAGTTATCAGTCATGTTGGACACTCACTGATGCTGTTGTCTGTCAGAAACTTGCACAGCCAAGAGAGAAGCTGGTACGGTTCGCTTTTGAAAGACTCTCTCTCCAATAAGAAATAATAAGAAATCTTTCCTCTGAATCCACTGAAATGGTCACCTATCGGTAGAATGTTTTTTTTGTATTTTGTATTTCCCCTGCATGCTTGCATTCAGTTCGTTTAGTTTCCCAAATGTTACATAGGCAAGGAGACACCTTTTATTTTCTTTACTCAGAAAGTCAACAAAGTCTGTTTAGTTCTTGGTTTGTTTTACATCCATTGTGAATGACAAACAGTTCCTCTCTCCATTTCAAACATCTTTCCAACACCCTTCGATAACCATTACGCCTCGTTGTGAAATAACATATTGTCTCCATCTCATCATCATATGCTCTGATCCCATATCTCCACATGGTTTTGAGGAACAAGCACGCAGTGGATGAGGTTCCATGTAGTTTACAATGGGAGTTACCTGCTGCAGTAGATCTCAGTGTATTTCTGTGCTCAGCTCTTTTGCCGCCAGTTGCCTCTCTGTGTATCCATTCTAGCTCAGTGGGTGTATCATACAATTGGTCCATATGGCAGAGGCAGATACATTCGGTACTAGAGTGTAGAGGCCTTCCCGCCGTCCTGTGATAGATGGAGCCCCATCTGTGGAAAAGTCCACCATTCCATCCCATATGGAATGTTTTTCGCCAATATAGGCCACGCTCGTGAATTGTAAGACAGAACAATATGTCCTCTCGAATAACATCCCCCCGACATAAAGCCAACAAAATTGGATGCTTGGAAATCTCAGCCCTCACAGATAACATCCGTTTGGAGAGCATATTATGGCAGGAGAGTTTTTGAGTTGTTCAATCAGAGGTTCCTATCGACAGCTAGTAGCTACAGCATCAATTCTTCATTTCACAGTGTTATCTGCCACAGGTGATAGGAGTTGATGTGAGTTTCCATGCCTCTGCCCTCCCAATACATTGTTTTTGAAATGATTTATGCTTTGACTTTAACTTTTGATGCTTAAGTATATTTTAGTGATTACATTTACTTTCGATACTCAATTACATTTAAAACCAAATACTTTTAGACTTTTACTCAAGTAGTGTTTTACTGGGTGACTTTCAATTTTACTTGAGTCATTTTCTTTTAAGGTATCTTTACTTTTTCCGGTAATATCAAAGTCTCTGCAATAGTATGTGGTTTCGTTGCGTGTGCTATACGAACATCAGCCTTCTGGGCTCTCACAGACAAAGTCATGGACTTTTTGAATTGTGCCTGTTGCTTGGGATTCTTGGCATTCTGTCAAGGTGCCGTTTAACTCATTGGGCTTCCTGCTCTCAGGTGAGAGGACATTTCCACACAAGAGGTATTTAGGATTTTCCTCATTGTTTTCAGTTATGCTAGTGAAGCAATATTTGAGGTCGGTTTTGTTGTATTTTTTATCACGTTTTCTGCTTTTGTGCTGGTCAGTTACCTTTGCTTCACTTGATGCACTACTAGCCACCGAACTAGCCACCGAACTAGCCACCGAACTAGCCACCAAACTAGCCACCAAACTAGCCACCAAACTAGCCACCAAACTAGCCACCGAACTAGCCACCAAACTAGCCACCGAACTAGCCACCAAACTAGCCACCGAACTAGCCACCGAACTAGCCACCGAACTAGCCACCAAACTAGCCACCGAACTAGCCACCAAACTAGCCACCAAACTAGCCACCAAACTAGCCGATGATGGTGGTCTAAGAAAACTGTCAATTCTTCAGCAGAGTAGCCGGTCTAGCCGGTCTAGCCGGTCATCGTAGGAATGATTCATGTCTACCGGTCAAGTGCGGCCTTTTGATCTAAGGGCTCTCTGTCATTGGTAAAATGTTATATTTGAGCTTTCAGTTGTTTAAAGTTAACTTCATCACAAGCTTTTTGAGATAAAAAGATGAAATTATATTATTGATTAAATATCCCACCAGGCTTTTGGAAATTTTCCCGCGACCCCATTTTCTTATCAGGCAACCCCCCCACATGGGATCGTGACCCATAGTTTGGTAACCGCTGTCTGAGGGTTTCTGACGGGATTATGAACATAACTGTGTCCTGGTTTGATCACTGCATCCTCTGATGGCAGAAATAGCATCTTTAAAAGGTTGTTAAATCCAGCAAGTACATAATGACAATCATAAATTTCCTTTTCACTCCAGAGTGGCACAGTGGTCTAAGGCACTGCATCTCAGTGCTAGAGGCGTCACTACAGTCACCCTGGTTCAAATCCAGGCTGTATCACAACTGGCTGTGATTGGGAGTCCCATAGGGCGGCGCACAATTGGCCCAGCGTCGTCCGGGTTTGGCCGGTGTAGTCCGTCATTGTAAATAAGAATTTGCTCTTAAATGACTTGCCTAGTTAAATGAAGGTTAAAATATATATATATATATATCTAATAACATTCAACTCCAAGGGATGAGAGCAGTGAAGCGTGTTTCATTTTTGAGCTAACTTCGAGAAATAATGTTGATACCAAGTCCTAGATATAGGTATCAGTTCCTTTTTAGGGAAAGAAAGGAAGACGTGAAACTGAAAAGAAAAACAATTCCAGGACTGACCAAAGTGTGAACACACAACTTCCTTGGAACTTCTGACTCACCAAATAAACAGTTTTCCCATGGTAGTGATCAGCACATTTTCAAAACACACACGCACATGGGTATGTGCACACTTACACACCGACAGAGGCACGGGTGCAGGGTCGGGGCTGTGGCCGGGGACGGCGCACATGAGAGGCAGGCTTTGAAAATAAGCCCTCATTTGGGCAGAGTGGATTCAGATGCCTTGGCCACGGCTCAAAGGGAAACGGCTCTCCGGTTCAGCTTATTATTTCAATGGATACAAGGCGCTGATATTCTCAAGTGTGGGTCGTTTCAATCAACCGTTCTGGAGCTTCGCACCCGGTGGCTCGGGTCAAGGCCACGGTCATAGAGCTGAAGCTGCAGATGGGGTCTGATGTCCTGTCAGGGTTTGGACCGGGCCCGATCCCCAGCCGGAGACAGAGACTGCATGTGGTGGGGGCTGGGAGCTGGAAGTTGGGAGCCGGATCTGGCAAAGAACACAAAAAATGCTGTAAATTGGATTCGTCTGTGGCGAGGGAATCCCAGGCCTAACCAAATAAAAAATGGCTCGAAGATGCAGCTAGCGTTTTACAAGAGTGAGTGAGAGTTGTGTGTGAGGGTTGTGAGTGAGGGTTGTGTGAGAGGGTTGTGTGTGAGGGTTAGGGGCGCATGTTTAATTCCCAGCCAGAAACATAGAAAAGAGAGAGAGATACATAGAGAGAAGAGAGAGACAGAGAAGAGAGAGAGAGAGAGAAGAGAGAGAGACAGAGAGAAGAGAGAGAGACAGAGAGAGAGACAGAGAGAAGAGAGAGAGACAGAGAAGAGAGAGAGATACAGAGAGAAGAGAGAGAGAGGGGAGAGAGAGACAGAGAGAATGGAGAGAGAGAGACAGAGAGAGATAGAGTGGAGAGACAGAGAGACAGTGAGGAGAGAGAAAGAGACAGAGAGAAGAGAGAGAGACAGAGAGAAGAGAGAAAGAGACACAGAGAAGAGAGAGAGAGACATAGAGAAGAGAGAAAGAGACAGAGAGAAGAGAGAGAGACAGAGAGAAGGGAGAGAGAGACAGAGAGAGAGACAGAGAGAAGAGAGAGAGACAGAGAGAAGAGAGGGAGACAGAGAGAAGAGAGGGAGACAGAGAGAAGAGAGAGAGAGACAGAGAGAAGGGAGAGAGAGACAGAGAGAGAGAGAGACAGAGAGAAGAAAGAGAGACAGAGAGAAGAGAGAGAAACAGAGAGAAGAGAGAGAGACAGAGAGAAGAGAGAGAGACAGAGCAGAGAGAAAGAGACAGAGAGAAGAGAGAGACAGAGAGAAGAGAGAGAGAGAAAGGTGGATTCTTAAGGAAAGCTTTGACTATGTACAGACTTAGTGAACATAGCCTTGCAATTGAGAAAGGCCGCCGTCAGCGTAGTGTCCAGAGCATGGAGGCGCTACCAGGAGACAGGCCAGTCCTTTGTGCAAGGAGGAGCAGGAGGAGCAATGCCAGAGCCCTGCAAAATGACCTCCAGCAGACAAATGTGCATGTGTCTGCTCAAACGGTCAGAAATAGACTCCATGAGTGTGGTATGAGGGCCCGGCGTCCACAGTTGGGGGTTGTGCTTATAGCCCAATACCGTGCAGGACGTCTGGCATTTGCCAGAGAACACCAAGATTGGCAAATTCGCCACTGGCACCCTGTGCTCTTCACAGATGAAAGCAGGTTCCCACTGAGCACGTGACAGACATGACAGTCTGGAGACGCCGTGGAGAACGTTCTGCTGCCTGCAACATCCTCCAGCATGACCGGTTTGGCAGTGGGTCAGTCATAGTGTGGGGTGGCATTTCTTTGGGGGGCTGCACAGCCCTCCATGTGCTCGCCAGAGGTAGCCTGCCATTAGATACCGAGATGAGATCCTCAGACCCCTTGTGAGACCATATGCTGGTGCGGTTGGCCCTGGGTTCCTCCTAATGCAAGACAATGCTAGACCTCATGTGGCTGGAGTGTGTCAGCAGTTCCTGCAAGAGGAAGGCATTGATGCTATGGACTGGCCCACCCGTTCCCCAGACCTGAATCCAATTGAGCACATCTGGGACATCATGTCTCGCTCCATCCACCACAGACTGTCCAGGAGTTGGCGGATGCTTTAGTCCAGGTCTGGGAGGAGATCCCTCAGGAGACCATCCGTCACCTCATCAGGAGCATGCCCAGGCATTGTAGGGAGGTCATACAGACACGTGGAGGCCACACACACTACTGAGCCTCATTTTCAGCCTTGTTTTAAAGACATTACATCAAAGTTGGAGCCTGTAGTGTGGTTTTCCACTTTAATTTTGAGTGTGACTCCAAATCCAGACCTCCATGGGTTGATAAATTGGATTTCCATTGATCATTTTTTTTGTGATTTTGTTGTCAGCACATTCAACTATGTAAAGAAAAAAGTATTTAATAAGAATATTTCATTTATTCAGATCTAGGATGTGTTATTTCAGTGTTCCCATTATTTTTTTGAGCAGTGTATATATATGTAATATGACCTTTGTAATATCTTTATTGTTTTGAAACGTCTGTATGTGTAATGTTTACTGTTAATTTTTATTGTCTATTTCACTTTGTATATTATCTACCTCACTTGCATTGGCAATGTTATGCCCCTTGAAAGCCCCTTGAATTGAATTGAGAAGAGCGAGAAACAGAGACAGAGAGAAGAGAGAGAGACAGAGAGATACAGAGAGAGACAGAGTGGGAGAGACAGAGAGAGAGACAGAGAAGATGAGAGAGAGACAGAGAGAAGAGAGAGAGACATAGAGAAGATAGAGAGAGAAGAGAGAGGGAGAGAGAGAGAAGAGAGAGAGAGAGAGAGAGAGAGAGAGAGAGAGAGAGAGAGAGAGAGAGAGAGAGAGAGAGAGAGAGAGAGAGAGAGAGAGAGAGAGAGAGAGAGAGAGACGGGAGAGAGATACAGAGAGAGAGACAGAGAGAGAGACATAGAGAAGATAGAGAGGGAAGAGAGAGGGAGAGAGAGAGGGAGAGAGAGAGAGAGAAGAAGAGAGAGAGAGAGAGAGAGAGAGAGAGAGAGAGAGAGAGAGAGAGAGAGAGAGAGAGAGAGAGAGAGAGAGAGAGAGAGAGAGAGAGAGAGAGAGAGAGAGAGAGAGAGAGAGAGAGCGAGAGAGAGAGAGAGAGAGAGACAGAGAGAGAGAGAAAGGTGGATTCTGGAGAAGTTCTATTGGTGTTAGTATTCAGTTGGTGTTCTAGAATGCAGTAAATATTCTAGTATTTTACAACAGGATAAGTACCGGCTTTCCGAACACAAACAAACAGTTAAAGTCTAGAGTCACAAAACGTTACGGAAGTAATTTATTTAGATTTTTTAACTTTGCTTTTTCTCTGACAGTTTTAAGTTTACTTACATAAACACATATTTGTTTGTTTTGTTGATCAACGTTTATTACCATACTGGATTGTTTGTTTTGTTGATCAACGTTTATTACCATACTGGATTGCTTTTCAAGTTTAACCATGTGGTTGTAGGCTTTATAAACACAGGCCTTGAAAATAAATCACAGTGCAGACAAACACAAAGCGACTAAACACAACGCAATGCAACAGAGCAAGTCAAATAAACCATCTCAACACGACAAGACAAAACACAACACAACGACACAATATTTCAGTCAAATCGTATTACTACGGTGGCCCTGAAGGAAGAAGTAGCTTTACTAATTATTCACAATGCATCACAACACAAAACAACACAACACAAAACAACGCAACATAACACAACACAAAGCAACACAAAACAAAACAACGCAACACAACGCAACATAACACAAAGCAACACAACACAACGCATCACAACACAAAACAACGCAACACAAAACAAAACAACGCAACACAACGCAACACAACACAAAGCAACACAACACAACGCAACACAACACAACACAATGCATCACAACACAAAACAACGCAACACAAAACAAAACAACACAACACAACACAAAACAACACAACACAAAACCAACACAAAACAACACAATGCATCACAACACAAAACAACGCAACACAACACAACACAAAACAACACAACACAACACAATGCAACACAACACAAAACAACACAACACAAAAGAGAGACACAAAACAACGCATCACAACACAAAACAAAAGAGAGACACAACACAATGCATCACAACACAACACAAAACAAAACAAAGCAACACAACACAACACAAACAAAACAACGCAACACAACACAAAGCAACACAACACAAAACAACACAACACAAAAGAGAGACACAACACAATGCATCACAACACAACACAATGCATCACAACACAACACAATGCATCACAACACAACACAAAACAACACAAAACAACGCAACACAACACAAAACAACGCAACACAACACAACACAACGCAACACAAAGCAACACAACACAAAACAACACAAAACAAAACAACACAACACAAAACAACGCAACACAACACAAAACAACGCAACACAACACAAAACAACGCAACACAAAGCAACACAACACAAAACAACGCAACACAACACAAAACAACGCAACACAACGCAACACAACACAAAGCAACACAACACAATGCAACACAACACAACACAATGCATCACAACACAAAACAACACAACACAAAATAACGCAACAACAACACAAAACAACGCAACACAACACAAAACAACGCAACACAACACAAAACAAAGCAACACAACACAACACAAAACAACACAACACAAAACAACGCAACACAAAGCAACACAACACAATGCAACACAACACAAAGCAACACAACACAAAGCAACACAACACAAAGCAACACAACACGACACAACACAACACAATGCAACGCAACACAATGCAACACAAAAAACACAACACGACACAACACAAAACAATGCAACACAGTA
>NC_060184.1:10484546-10497046 GCF_021184085.1 Oncorhynchus gorbuscha
TTGGTTATTGGTTATTGGTTATTGGGTATTGGTTATTGGTTATTGGGTATTGGGTATTGGTTATTGGTTATTGGTTATTGGTTATTGGGTATTAGGTATTGGTTATTGGTTATTGGGTATTGGGTATTGGTTATTGGTTATTGGGTATTGGTTATTGGGTATTGGTTATTGGGTATTGGTTATTGGGTATTGGTTATTGGTTATTGGGTATTGGTTATTGGGTATTGGTTATTGGTTATTGGGTATTGGGTATTGGTTATTGGGTATTGGTTATTGGGTATTGGTTATTGGTTATTGGGTATTGGGTATTGGGTATTGGTTATTGGTTATTGGGTATTGGTTATTGGGTATTGGTTATTGGTTATTGGGTATTGGTTATTGGGTATTGGTTATTGGGTATTGGTTATTGGTTATTGGGTATTGGTTATTGGTTATTGGGTATTGGTTATTGGTTATTGGGTATTGGTTATTGGTTATTGGTTATTGGTTATTGGGTATTGGTTATTGGTTATTGGGTATTGGTTATTGGTTATTGGGTATTGGGTATTGGTTATTGGTTATTGGGTATTGGTTATTGGTTATTGGGTATTGGTTACTGGTTATTGGTTATTGGGTATTGGTTATTGGTTATTGGGTATTGGTTATTGGTTATTGGTTATTGGTTATTGGTTATTGGTTATTGGTTATTGGTTATTGGGTATTGGTTATTGGGTATTGGTTATTGGTTATTGGGTATTGGTTATTGGTTATTGGGTATTGGGTATTGGTTATTGGTTATTGGATATTGGTTATTGGTTATTGGGTATTGGGTATTGGTTATTGGTTATTGGGTATTGGGTATTGGTTATTGGTTATTGGGTATTGGTTATTGGTTATTGGGTATTGGTTATTGGGTATTGGGTATTGGTTATTGGGTATTGGGTATTGGTTATTGGGTATTGGTTATTGGGTATTGGTTATTGGTTATTGGGTATTGGGTATTGGTTATTGGTTATTGGTTATTGGTTATTGGGTATTGGTTATTGGGTATTGGTTATTGGTTATTGGGTATTGGGTATTGGGTATTGGTTATTGGGTATTGGTTATTGGTTATTGGGTATTGGGTAATGGTTATTGGGTATTGGTTATTGGTTATTGGGTATTGGTTATTGGGTATTGGGTATTGGTTATTGGGTATTGGTTATTGGTTATTGGTTATTGGGTATTGGTTATTGGGTATTGGTTATTGGTTATTGGTTATTGGGTATTGGTTATTGGTTATTGGTTATTGGGTATTGGTTATTGGTTATTGAGTATTGGTTATTGGGTATTGGTTATTGGGTATTGGTTATTGGTTATTGGTTATTGGGTATTGGTTATTGGTTATTGGTTATTGGGTATTGGTTATTGGTTATTGAGTATTGGTTATTGGGTATTGGTTATTGGGTATTGGTTATTGGTTATTGGTTATTGGGTATTGGTTATTGGTTATTGGTTATTGGGTATTGGTTATTGGTTATTGAGTATTGGTTATTGGGTATTGGTTATTGGGTATTGGTTATTGGTTATTGGTTATTGGTTATTGGGTATTGGTTATTGGTTATTGGTTATTGGTTATTGGGTATTGGTTATTGGTTATTGGGTATTGGTTATTGGTTATTGGTTATTGGGTATTGGTTATTGGTTATTGGTTATTGGGTATTGGTTACGCTTTAAGATATGCTACAAAAAGATGCTGTCTAGAACATAAAAGGGTTCCCTTTAAGACAACCCTTTGAAGAACCCTTTTTGGTTCCAGATAGAACCATTTTGAGTTCTACATGGAACCGAAAAGAGTTCCAACTGGAACCCAAAATGGTTCTCCTAATGGGACAGTCGAAGAACACTTTAGGAAACCTTATTTTTCTAAGAGTGTACTCCAGACTCCAGTCCATTGACACCCTCTGGTTTAAACTTCTGTGACCCTTCCAGCTGCCTATGAAGTAGACACACCACACAGATCCCCTCGGAAATATCTGTGGTCGACTGTGAAGGGAGGAGAAGAAGAGAGAGGTAGTGTAGGAGAGAAACTTTCTTTTAATAAACAAGATAATGACAGCCATACGCCCCTTCTCACACCACTGACTGCCAAAGTCTCTCTCTCTCTCTCTCTTTCTCTCTCTCTCTCTCTCTCTCTCTCTCTCTCTCTCTCTCTCTCTCTCTCTCTCTCTCTCTCTCTTTCTCTCTCTCTCTCTCTCTCTCTCTCTCTCTCTCTCTCTCTCTCTCTCTCTCTCTCTCTCTCTCTCTCTCTCTCTCTCTCTCTCTCTCTCTCTCTCTCTCTCTCTCTCTCTTTCTCTCACTCTCTCTCTCTTTCTCTCTCTCTCTCTCTCTCTCTCTCTCTCTCTCTCTCTCTCTCTCTCTCTCTCTCTCTCTCTCTCTCTCTCTCTCTCTCTCTCTCTCTCTCTCACTCTCTCTCTCTCTTTCTCTCACTCTCTCTCTCTCGCTCTCTCTTTCTCTCTCTCTCTCTCTCTCTCTCTCTCTTTCTCTCACTCTCTCTCTCTCTCTCTCTCTTTCTCTCACTCTCTCTCTCTCTCTCTCTCTTTCTCTCTCCTCTGGTGACATTCAATGATGTCTTAAATTGTATAGAGAAAGTGTGAAGGGAGAGAGGAGAGAAGAGGAGGGTTGATCTTCAAACCAACCAACAATTAAGTGGCGTCTGGATGTTTATAACCAGAGTTAGTTTAAGCAGCGACCAGATCAGACCCCTATCTATGTTGTGTACTTTAGCCCTGAGCTCTGGCCTTCACAGACACACGTACCCTTTAATACCGAAATTATGGAGGAAAAATATGACAACTCCATATTTCATTCATTGCCTTGAGGGGTGTCTGGAAAAGGATTATGGGAGGCGTTCTGTTGCGTACAGGGCCTTCAGAAAGTATTCACACCCCTTGACTTATTCCACATGCATTCATTCAACCTTGCATGTGTGTGCGTGTGTGTAGGGGGTTAGTGGGGGGTGGGAGTCTGTATATACAGAGCCTTCAGAAAGTTTTTATACCCCTTGACTTATTCCACATTTTGTTGTGTTACAGCTTGAATTCAACATTTGATCTACACACAAAATCCCATGAAGGCAATGTGAAAACGATTTTATAAAATATTCGCAAATTTATTGAAAATCGAACACAGATGCCTGTGTCGTTGTATCTGATTTACATAAGTAGTCACACTCCTGAGTCAATACTTTGTGGAAGCACCTTTGGCAGCGATCACAGCTGTGAGTATTTCTGGGTAAGTCTCTACATTTACATTTACATTTAAGTCATTTAGCAGACGCTCTTATCCAGAGCGACTTAGAGCTGTGCACACCTGGATTGTGCAATATTTGCCCAATATTATTTTCAAAATTCTTCAAGCTCTGTCAAAGTGGTTGTTGATCATTGCTAGACAACCATTTTCAAGTATTGTCATAGATTTTCAAGTAAATTTAAGTCAAAACTGTAACTTGGCCAATCAGGAACATTCACTGTCTGTTTTCTTGGTAAGCAACTCCAGTGTAGATTTGGCCTTGTGTTTTTGGTTATTGTCCTGCTGAAAGGTGAATTCATCTCCCAGTGTCTGGTGGAAAGCAGAGTGACCAGGTTTTCCTTCATTAACTCCATTCTGTTTCTTTTTTTGTCCTGAAAAACTCCCCAGTCCTCAATGATTACAAGCATACCCATAACATTATTCAGCCACCTCTATGCTTGAAAATATGGAGAATGGTACTCAGTAATGTGTTGAATTGGATTTGCCCCGAACATAACACTATATATTTCAGTATTACTTTAGTGCTTTGTTGCAAACAGGATGCATGTTTTGGATTATTTGTATTCTCTATAGGCTTCCTTCTTTTCACTCTGTCAATTAGGATTGTATTGTGGATCAACTTCAATGTTGTTGATCCATCCTCAGTTTCCTCCTATCACAGCCATGAAACTCTGTAACTGTTTGAATAAAGTCCCCATGGCCATATGTTGAATTTCCTGAGCAGTTTCCTTCCTCTCCGGCAACTGAGTTGAGGAAGGACGCCTGTATCTTTGTAGTGACTAGGTGTATTGATACACCATCCAAAGTGTAATAAATAATTTCACCAAAGGGATATTCAATGTCTGCTTTTGTTGATTCGTTTTTTACCCATCTATCAATAGGTGCCCTTTTTTGTGAGGCATTGGACAACCTCCCTGGTCTTTGTGGTTGAAAAGCACTACTCGACTGAGGGACCTTACAGATAATTGTATGTGTGGGGTACAGAGATGGTGTAATCATCCAAGGAACTTTTAATGAAATTTTGATTCCTGAACTTATTTAGGCCAGTCATAGCAAACGGGGTGAATACTTACTGTATGTAACCAATATATTTACATTTTATTTTAATTAGTAAAAATGTATCAAATTTTCTTTTCCCTTTTTTTTGTAGATCAATGCCAAAGAAATCGCAATTACATGCGTTTCAATCCCACATTGGAATGTAACAAAATGTGAAGAAATACAATAGAAATACAATGAAAGGCGCTGTATGTGTTTGCATATTTTTTATTTATTTTTTATTTTACTAGGCAAGTCAGTTAAGAACAAATTCTTATTTTCAATGACGGCCTAGGAACAGTGGGTTAACTGCCTGTTCAGGGGCAGAACGACAGATTTGTACCTTGTCAGCTCGGGGATTTGAACTTGCAACCTTTCGGTTACTAGTCCAACGCTCTAACCACTAGGCTACCCTGCCGCCCCAATGTGGAATTCAGGGCGGCAGAGGCCATGTGCAAATCTTCCACAGTACCATCTCTCTCAATCTACTTCCATGAAATGTGCAAATCTTCCACAGTACCATCTCTCTCAATCTACTTCCATGAAATGTGCAAATCTTCCACAGTACCATCTCTCTCAATCTACTTCCATGAAATGTGCAAATCTTCCACAGTACCATCTCTCTCAATCTACTTCCATGAAATGTGCAAATCTTCCACAGTACCATCTCTCTCAATCTACTTCCATGAAATGTGCAAATCTTCCACAGTACCATCTCTCTCAATCTATTTCCATGAAATGTGCAAATCTTCCACAGTACCATCTCTCTCAATCTACTTCCATGAAATGTGCAAATCTTCCACAGTACCATCTCTCTCAATCTACTTCCATGAAATGTGACACAAACCTGAGTAGGTTCCAAGAAACACATGGAGGTGAAGGTTGGGGAGGAGGGTGAGGAGGGGAAGGAGGGGAAGGAGGGGGAGGGGAGAGGTGAAGCTTGGGGAGGAGGATGAGGAGGGGAAGGAGGGGAAGGAGGGGAAGGGGGGGAGGGGGAGGTGAAGCTTGGGGAGGAGGGTGAGGAGGGGAAGGAGGGGAAGGAGGGGGAGGAGGGTGAGGAGGGGAAGGAGGGGGAGGAGGGGAAGGAGGGGGAGGGGGAGGTGAAGCTTGGGGAGGAGGGTGGAGGGTGGAGGGTGGAGGGTGGAGGGTAGAGGGTGGAGGGAAGTGAGCTGGAGCAGACTTTGAATACTTCTAAGTAAGAGCTGTCCTTAACTGGAACAAGGCCAAAGCCTGACAGACATTCTCACAGCAGCCCTTCTCTGCCCCATCTGGTGTATATACTGTATGTGTTTCCTTGATTGTGGTTGTGTGTGTGTTTGTTTGTGTGTGCAAGTGTGTGTGCAAGTGTGTGTGCTTGTTTGTGTGTGTGTGTGTGTGTGTGTGTGTGTGTGTGTGTGTGTGTGTGTGTGTGTGTGTGTGTGTGTGTGTGTGTGTGTGTGTGTGTGTGTGTGTGTGTGTGTGTGTGTGTGTGTGTGTGTGTGTGTGTGTGTGTGTGTGTGTGTGTGTGTGTGTGTGTGTGTGTGTGTGTGTGTGTGTGTGTGTGTGTGTGTGTGTGTGTGTGTGTGCCTCCCCATGGCCCACCTCAGTGGTTGCTGACCAGACAGAGAGATGAGATGGTAGAGGCATGATAACTCTGTGGTCTGATGTGTCTCCTCTCTCTCACACAGAAACAATCCGTCAAGAAAATCAGCCTGTTGAGCAACATGGTTTCTGTGGGAATTGGCTCATGATGTGCGAGTGTGTCTGTGTGGTGTGCGCATGGGTGTTCTTGTGTGTGTGTGTGTGTGTGTGTGTGTGTGTGTGTGTGTGTGTGTGTGTGTGTGTGTGTGTGTGTGTGTGTGTGTGTGTGTGTGTGTGTGTGTGTGTGTGTGTGTGTGTGTGTGTGTGTGTGTGTGTGTGTGTGTGTGTGTGTGTGTGTGTGTGTGTGTGTGTGTGTGTGTGTGTGTGTGTGTGTGTGTGTGTGTGTGTGTGTGTGTGTGTGAGAGAGAGAGATATGAGACATTAGCAGTCAAAGCTCCTGAAATATCTACAACTGATCAGCTGTGTGTTTAAGATAAGATAATGTTTACTGCATTGTCCATTCAAGAAAATGAAATGTAGTGTTATTGTCTTCATAGGTTGCACCTCCGGCACTCGGTCGCGTCATGACATTGTTACGAACGTTCTCAAGCCTCCCTCTGTTGGCGGTGGTGCCATAAATTTGTGATAAGCCCGGGTCATTCTGGACAGAGACCAACGACTGCTTAGTCTAAATTACAATATAACGCCTGGAAATATTGACGACATTGCTAAAGTAGTCAAATGTTTAGTAGGAAACAACTTTGCCAGAATGATCAGATCGTCAAATTTACAATAAGACATAGCAATGTTGTCATTAGCTCGCGAAGTTCATCAAAAATAGCTAGCAATGCTAAAGGTAGCTAGCTAACAAAAACATCAAACGGTTTCCTACCGTCAAACATTGTATTTCCAAGCCGCTGTAATGCACTTTTGATGGACTCCTCATCAGCGCTCATTAAAGATGCAGTGAGCAGAACGCTCAGTCAGTCCAAAACAAACATTCAAAAAAAACATGCAACTCACGAATAAGTATTATAAACGCTGACTTTTCTAGTTTATCAATCATTCTTTGAGAGCCTTACAATTCATTAGAAGGCAAACTAAGAATGCAATAGCCTTTACAGTACATTTATTTTATTTTTGAAAATACAGTTTTTTAAAGTTGGCTGGTGTTCTCTCTCTCCCCACTTCTCTCTTTCTCTCTGCCCCATTGTCTCTTTCTCTCTCTCCCCACTTCTCTCTTTCTCTCTCTCCCCCTTTTCTATTTCTCTCTCTCCCCCTTCTCTATTTCTCTCTCTCCCCCTTTTCTCTTTCTCTCTCTCCCCTTCTCTCTTTCTCTCTCTCCCCCTTCTCTTTTTTTCTCTCTCTCGCCCCTCTCTCTCCCCCTTCTCTCTTTCTCTCTCTCCCCCTTCTCTCTTTCTCTCTCTCCCCCTTCTCTCTTTCTCTCTCTCCCCCCTTCTCTTTTTTTTCTCTCTCGCCCCTCTCTTCAACAAAGTGGTTTCCCACACAGACTCAGAGCTGTAAAACCACTGCTAACTGGTTGACGTGCGTCAAAAGTAGTGCACTAAGTAGGGAATAGGGTGCCATCTGGGACGGTGGCTGATCCCAGCAGTGCACTGGAACTGGGCTTCTTCTCTATTAACATATTCTCTCTCAGACTGTCCCTCTCCCTCTCCCTCCCTTTCTGTCTAATATCTTTCTTTCTTTCTTTCTTTTCTATTTCTCTCTCTCCCCCTTCTCTATTTCTCTCTCTCCCTCTGTCTCTCTCTCCCCCTCTCTCTCTCTCTCTCTCTCTCTCTCTCTCTCTCTCTCTCTCTCTCTCTCTCTCTCTCTCTCTCTCTCTCTCTCTCTCTCTCTCTCTCTCTCTCTCTCTCTGAGAGTACAATGTACATATTTCCAAATCTTACTTTGGATATTTACAATATTAAAATAATAAGAATCAAAACTGTCAACAAGACAACCGTAACAACAACAACCAAGGGTCAAAATAACCAACACATTGAACAATAACAATAAACATACAGTAGAGGACATGTGCAGGTTGATTGGTCTGTCAGACACTGTCCCTGATCTTATGGCAGGCAGGAATGTAGGGCGCTGCCAACCCACAGCTCCCACAAGAAAACAGATCACCGAACATTTCGAATCCCACCGTGCCTTCTCCGCTATGCAATCTGATTTCCGAGCTGGTCACGGGTGCACCTCAGCCACGCTCAAGTCCCTGAACAACATCATAACTGCCATCGATAAGAGACAGTACTGTGCAGCCATCTTCATCAACCTGGCCAAGGCTTTCGACTCTGTCAATCACCACATTCTTATCGGCAGACTCAACAGCCTTGGTTTCTCAAATGACTGCGTCGCCTGGTTCACCAACTACTTATCAGACAGAGTTCAGTGTGTCAAATCGGAGGGCCTGTTGTCCGCACCTCTGGCAGTCTCCATGGGGGTGCCAAAGGGTTAAATTCTCAGGCCGACTCTTTTCTCTATATACATCAATGATGTCGCTCTTGCTGCTGGTGATTCTCTGATCCACCTCTACGTAGAAGACACCATTCTGTATACTTCTGGCCTTTTTTTGGACACTGTGTTAAAACCTGTTAGGGATGATGCGAATTTTCGCAGCTTTTCGCAGCTTTTTGTTAAAAATCGCACAACATTTCAAAGTCCTGCTACTCATGCCAGGAATCTAGTATATGCATATGAGTATAAGTATGTGTGTATAGAAGACACTCTGAAGTCTCTAAAACTGGTTAAATCGTGTCTGTGGCTATAACAGAACGTGTTTAGGAGTAAAAATCCCAGGGAAAACTGTTCACCAAAAACACAAAAAGAATATTCATCCGCCAGTCAATGTATTGTCTAAGGCGAGAGAAAATAAATGAGGTTCCCATTTTAATGCCTACAGCTTCCACACGATGTCGCCAGTACTGGGATTTCATGGCTGCTTTATCCTTGGTTCGATGACATATAGGCACTTTCTGTCTTGGGGCGCAACGCAGGATGTTATGAAAGTGAAAACATGGAGGATGATTTCAAGACTTGCTGCTATCGAATACAGATCGCCCCGTGATCAATGTGATAGATTATTAACGTTTATTAATACCTAAAGTTGGTTTAGAAAAGTAGTTTGAAGTGATTTGTAAAAGTTTATAGGCAACTTTTGTCATTTTAAAAAGTGACGTTGCGTCTTGTAAAGGGGAATTTTAATGGATCAGATCGCCCTTCATAGAATGACATTTTGGGTATACAATGACGGATTTAATCGGGAAAAAAAAACAATTGTGATGTTTATGAGACATATAGGAGTGCCAACAAAGAAGCTCATAAAAGGTAATGAATGTTTTATATTTTAGTTCTGCGTTTTGTGTAGCGCCGGCTACCGCAAAATCTGTTGTTTAGGTGACGTTCAGATATTTTGGGGGGTGCATGCTATCAGATAATAGCTTCTCATGCTTTCGCCGAAAAGCATTTTACAAATCTGACTTGGTGGCTAGATTCACAATGAGTGTAGCTTTAATTCAGTACCTTGCATGTGTGTTTTAATGAAAGTTTGAGTTTTATCAAAAACTATAGGTGGCGCTCTAAAATTTCTGCTGATTTGGTTCCTGCACAGGAACACCCATCCATAAGAAACCCTCCAGGCAAGCTTCAATGCCATACAACTCTCCTTCCGTGGCCTCCAACTGCTCTTAAAGACAAGTAAAACTAAATGCATGCTCTTCAACCGATTGCTGCACACACCTGCCTGCCTGTCCAGCATCACTACTCTGGACGGTTCGGACTTAGAATATGTGGACAACTACAAATACCTGGGTGTTTGGTTAGACTGTAAACTCTCCTTCCAGACTCACATTAAGCATCTCCTATCCAAAATGAAATCTAGAATCGCCTTCCTATTTCGCAACAAAGCATCCTTCACTCATGCTGTCAAACATACCCTCGTAAAACTGACTATCCTACCGATCCTTGACTTCGGCGATGTCATTTACAAAATAGCCTCCAATACTCTACTCAGCAAATTGGATGCAGTCTATCGCAGTGCCATCCATTTTGTCACCAAAACCCCATATACCCTCCACCACTGCAACCTGTATGCTCTCATCGACTGGCCCTTGCTTCATATTCATCGCCAAACTCACTGGCTCCAGATCATCTATAAGTCTTTGCTAGGTAAATCCCCGTCTTATCTCAGCTCACTGGTCACCATAGCACCACCCACCCATAGCACACGCTCCAGCAGGTATATTTCACTGGTCACCCCCAAAAAACAATTCCTCCATCGGCCGCCTTTCCTTCCAGCTCTCTGCTGCCAATGACTGGAATGACCTGCAAAAATCGCTGAAGCTGGAGACTCATATCTCCCTCACTAGCTTTAAGCACCAGCTGTCAGAGCAGCTCACAGATCACTGCACCTGTACATAGCTTATCTGTAAATAGCCCATCCAACTACCTCATCCCCATACTGGTATTTATTTTGTTCCTTTGCACCCCAGTATCTCTACTTGCACACTCATCTTCTGCACATCTATCACTCCAGTGTTTAATTGCTATATTTGTAATTATTTCGCCACTATGACCTATTTATTGCCTTTACCTCCCTTAACCTACCTCATTTGCACACATTGTGTATAGACTTTTTTCTATTGTATTATTGACTGTACGTTTGTTTATTCCATGTGTAACTCTGTGTTGTTGTTTGTGTTGCACTGCTTTGCTTTATCTTGGCCAGGTTGCAGTTGTAAATGAGAACATGTTCTCAACTAGCCCACCTGGTTTAATAAAAGTGATTTTTTTTAAAAGTGTGTGTAGACAGTATAGACAGTACAGTACGTGAATAGACAAGGTGTATACAGCAGTAGTTAAATAGAATGAGCCTTGACTAGAATACAGTATATGCAGTGGGTAAAACAGTAGGTAAATTGTATTAAAGTGCCTAGTGTTGAATGACTCCATATGCAGTAGATAGGGCAGCGGTCTCTAAGGTGCCGGATGGTAGCTGCTAGTCACGCTGTCTAAGGTTCAGGGCAGGGTACTATGTGGAGCCCGGCTTGTGGTGACTGTTTAACAGTCTGATGGCTTTGAGATAGTATCTGTTTATCAGTCTCTCGGTCTCAGTTTTGATGCACATGTACTGTCTCCACCTTCTAGATGGTAGCAGGGTGAACAGGCCGTGGCTCGGCTGGCTGATGTCCCAGATGATCTCCTTGGTCTTCCTGTGACACCGGGTGCTGTAGATGTCCTGGAGGGCAAGCAGAGTTCCCCCGATGATGCGTTGGGCTGGCCGTATCACCCTCTGGAGAGCCATGCGGTTGTGGGCGGTACAGTTGACTTACCAGGCGGTAATACACCCAGACCGTATGCTCTTGATGGTACATCTGTAGAAGTTTCTGCAGCCTCCTGAGGTTGAAGTGTTGTTGAGCCTTCTTCACCATGCTGTCGGTGTGGGGGGACCATTTCAGGTCCTCGGTGAGGAACTTGAAGCTTATGACCCTCTGCACCGTGGCCCTGCCCATGTGGATGGGGGCGTGCTCTCTCTGCTGCCTCCTATAGTCCACGAACAACTCCTTTGTTTTGTTGATGTTGATGGAGAGGGCTCTCACCTCCTCTCTGTTGGCTGTCTTGTCGTTGTTGGTAATCAGAGTACAGTACAGGAGGGGGCTGGGCAGGCATCTCTGTGGGGCCTCAGTGTTGAGGATCAGCGTGGTGGAGTTGTTGTTGCCTACCTTCACCACATGGGGGTAGCCCGTCAGGAAGTCCAGGACCCAGTTGCACAGAGAGGGGTTCAGACCCAGGGCCCTGAACTTAGTGATGAGCTTGGATGTCACTATGGTGTTAAATGCTGAGCTGTAGTCAATGAACAGCCTTCTTACATATGTATTCCTCTTGTCCAGGTTGTATAGGGCAGGTTGGGCAGGTAGGGCAGCGTGTCTGGTAAGCACTTCGTGATGACAGAAGTGAGTGCTACGGGTCGATAGTCATTTAGTTCAGTTATATTTTCTTTCTTGGTTTCAGGAACAATGGTGGCCATCTTGAAGCAAGTGGAGACAACAGACTGCGATACGGAGAGATTGAATATGTTCATAAACACTCCAGCCTGCTGATCTCCACATGCTTTGAGGACGCGGCTTGGGATGCCATCTGGGCCGGGAGCCTTACAAGGGTTAACACGCTTAAATGTCTTACTCACATCGGCCACAGAGACCGGGAGCACACAGTCCTCATGAGAAGCGGGGTCCCATGCCGGTTGCTCAGTGTTTTTTTCCTCTAATCGGGAGAGAAGGTATTTAGCTTGTCTGGGAGAGAGGAGTCGTGTCCGAAACATGATTTTATCATCCGTGATTGTCTGGAGTCCATGCCTCATACTGTATGTCTCGTGTCTGAGCCATTGTTGCGGTGTTGGTCGATACTATTCTCGGACCCAGAACATTTCCCCACTTGTTGTGATCAATAAGATCTAGAAGATTCCGATTTGGTCAGCCCATCAATCAATCAAATGTATTTATTAAGCCCTTTTTACATCAGCAAATGTCACAAAGTGCTTAATACAGAAACCCAGCTTAAAACCCCAAAACAGCAATGCAGATGTAGAACCACGGTGGCTAGAAAACCTCCCTAGAAAGGCAGGAAGA